>NW_008355789.1:7656566-7783390 GCF_000622305.1 Nannospalax galili
GATGTCTGACTTATTTTGTGTAACATGGGGCTTCTCTAATCCTCTTCTTATAGATGACATAATTTCATTCTTCTTTGTTTAACATTTAATATTTTACATTTATTTATTTGAGTGTGTGTGTGTGTGTGTGTGTGTGTGTGTGCACATGTGGAGGATACCTGATGGGATTCAGTTCTCTCCTTCCACCGTGTGGGTCCCTGTGTCCAACTCAGGCCATCTGGCTTGGTGGCAAGCACTGTTAAGCTGAGCCATCTCAACCTCCATGGCCCAGTTTCATTCTTCATCGTGTAGCTTTGATGAGAGATATGTAGATGTCGTGGGGACATTAACTGCTGGAGGAGGATAGGGAGAGCTGGTTACAGGAAGCCATCAGGATTTCTTGTGGGAAGGCAGCACCATGTCAAAGTAAAAGGAAGTCACTGGGGAAGAGGACCATTTCTCTGTCCTGGCTTTATTATTTGTCAAGTCTGGCTAGGACATATTATTTAAACTTTTCTGTGAAATAGCTATTATCTCTTGGGAATATTGTGAGGTTCAAATACAATAACATGAATTTGTCATTCTGGACTACAGTGGGATCTGGGGAAAGGGCAGTGTTTGCTTGATTCATTGGCTACATTTTGATGGGATGCTGTGATGTGTCTGGGATTTTTTTTTTCAGCAGAAGACAATTGCCCATCCAGGGAAACTCCTCTTTTTGGAGCAAGTTTGCTTTCAGTTTCTGAGAGCTGAGGGGCCCTAAGGTGCTATGAATAGCCATCCCAGGCCCTGCTTCCATGTCTCTTGTGGTCTTCTGCTGGGGCTACTGTAAGAGAACGTAGGTAGTTTGATGGCTTAAGAAACAGAAGTTTATTTTCTTGCAGTTCTAGTGGCTGGAGGTACAAGATCAGAAGTCAGCAGGACTGGATTGTGGTGAGGCCCCTTCCTTACTTGTGGGAGGCAGTCTTATGTCTGTGCCCTCACATGGCCTTTCCATCATGTACACAGAAAGAGATTCTGGTCTCTCTTCCTCTAGTTCTCATTAGAAAAAATCAGTGCTATGAGATTACAGTCCCATAACATATTTAACCTTAATTACCTCTTTTAAGACCCTATGTCCAAATACTCATTAGGGTTAAAGTTTCAGCATATGAACTTTTGGGGGCCAATACCTCTCCACTTCATAAGCGTGGATCCTTAAATAGCATCCTCCCACCACACGTGCCTCAGCATCTACTTCCCAGTGAGTCTGAGCTGGGCACTCTTCTAGATCATCTGTGTGATCATCTGTGTGTATGTGTGTGCATATATGTTGTGCACATATCCCACACTTGTTTGTGGAGTGCCTGTGTACAGGGCTGAGCATACTTGCGGAGTCTAGAAGTCAATGTTAACTATTTTCCTCAACTTCTTTCCACTTTTATTTTTTAAATTTGTTCTTATTGAATTTTTGTGTATTTCACACAGAGCATCTCAATCAGTCTTAATCATCTTTATACCCGTCTCCACTGGCACCCTCCCATAGCCCCCACACACACTGGAATTCATACTTTCTGTGATTTGTGTTAAGGCCTATTGTGTTAAGTTAGTGTTCCCAGATGTTCCTCAGTGCAAGTTCACCTACTGAGGTCTAGTCAGCTTAAAAATCCCTGATTTCTGGAACATTAGCTCTTCCACACCTAGCAATAATCAGTTGCCAATATTTCTTCAACTAAGATTGAGGTCTGTTGTCCATTTCCCCAGTTCTATGCTGAGTTTTTGTCTGCTTGAGTTTGCATGGGACTTGTGCATGCTGACACCATTGCTGTAGATTCATATGAACAGGATCCCAGGAGCTTGTAGGACTCTGTTTCCATATGGTTGTGCACCTCCTCCCTGGCTCTTACAATCTTTCTGCCCCCTCTTCCACAATGCTCCCTCAGCCCTGGGTGGTGAAGTTTAATATAGGAGTCCTGTCCAAGAACCAGCATTGTGCAGACTCTTAATTTCTATACTTTGGCCATTTGTGACCTTTTGTGTTCCTGGCCCTCTGTTGCATGATGGAGCTTCATTAATGAGAATTGAGAGATTCCTTAGTGTCCTCTTCTTACCACTGTTCTATATCCTATAAGCCTTAGGTGTAGAGGTTTCATTGTAGATGTGTCACTTAGGCCTGGGCAATTCATAGACAATATCTGTGTGTGACCAACAGTTGTGGTACTTGGTAATAGTCTCTGGTGCAAAAGAAACTTCTTTGATGAGTGGTGATTGGGATATTTGCCTGTAAATATAAGGATACATATGCCTAGGAACAATATCAGTCATGATTCAATGCCAGCTTCAACACCAAATAACCACATCAATGGCTGACACAGCATAGGACATTGGTGCAGTAGTGGCAATTTTGTCTTGGGGGCAATCAGCAGCTACCTACTTTGACTGAAAGCCCACTAGATGGGAGGAAATGCAAGTGTGGTACTGTAAATATAAGTAAATACACATGGCTGCAGTGGTCATAGATCTTAGAGAAAACCCCAACACTGTCACATCCCTAGACTAATGCAGTTTCTTACTATGTGCAAAATATGTATACACTTTATTTTTTGAGACAGGGTCTTTCACTGAACGAGAAGTTCACTGATTTGACAAGAGTGGCTACCCAGCAAGCTCCAGGGTCCCTCCTGTCTCTGCTTCCCAGGCACTTGGATTATAGGTGGGCACCACCACACCCAGCTTTTAAAAAATATATGAGTTCTGGGATGTTGAGTTCCGTTCTCACTTTACTGACTGGGCCATCTCTTTGGCTCCTGGGTCACCTTGTGAATAGTGCCCAGGACACAGTACCAATTCAGGAAATGTTTACTGCATAATTGTGGCTTGGATTTGTTTTAGAATGTAGAGCATCTCCCAGGGCTGCTGTTTGTTAAAGGCCAGAGAGAACAAAGATCCAGCTGTTCCTCTATGGACTTTTACTGAAATATTTATGTACATGGACACTGTGAACTTAATGGCCAAGTAGCCTTCACTTACTGAGTCAGGCAAGCTCTAAAAGCTCTAGATCCCATTAGGAATGTCTCTAAGAGACAGATAAAGAAGTTTTACTTATCGACTGCCATCTGTGCCAGGGATTGTGCCAGTGTTCCTGCTGGGGGGGGCCTGTGTCCCCACAACTGTTCTGTGAAGATCTCTACTTTTTAATTTATTCATTTATTTATTTTACTTTTCAATGTATTTTTATTTTATCTTAAATTTTTCTTTTTTTGTTTCTCTCTTTTCCCCACTTCCCAGCATAGACACAGGGAAATAAGAAACCCCAACCTAAGGAACTTGTGGCAATTAACGGCCCCTGAGATGGGGAGGGACAGTGTCTTACAGGGATGGGACACTTGGTGGGCCCAGTGGATGGACCCACACTCAATGACATTTGGGGACACAAATTAGACCCTATAGACCATATAGGCAGTGGGACAGTGGGGGGAGGTCCAGATAGGGGAAGGAATCTAAATACCATCAAACTATATTGTATGAAAACCACAAAATTTAAAAAAAAGAAAGACCTCTACTTTTGTTAATGCCATTAGATAGACAGAGAAACTGGGACTTCCTACCCCGGGTCATCCAGAGAGCTTGTGTCACAATTAAGAGCCAATCCTCACCTAGCCTCAAAGTCCCTGAAAGGATGATAGTGTTCTCCTTCAGCAGGTGCATCTTGTCTCCCTCTCCCTCTGAGGACCTACCCCAGCTGCTATTTCCCAGAAGCCTTTGCAAGGCTGAGGAACCAGGCCTTTGGGGATAAGGCTGATGCTGGAAGTTAATGACTATCAGTTGAAACAAAACACTTGTTTACATGTTGCCGTCATTAGACGCTCCAGCCTTACCTCTGCTGGGCCTCCTGCCAGATGTTTGGAGGGGGTTTTCACAAGCTGTGCAGTTTACTAAATACAAAGCACACTTATTAAGGCCTTTTAGTATTAGGCGGTGCAATCCTGGTAACTGGTAATTGAATTTCTTCATCTGGAGGAAAAGGGACCAAGACACTCAGAATTCACTCAGCTGGCAGATACAGATGGTTGCTGGAGACAAGGGGATTCCCTCCTTGAACTCCCACTGAGGAGGGCAACTTGGATCAATGGTCCTTTGAGTAGCAAGCATGGCATGGTTCCTGGTGGATGCTGAAGCAACTCTTCCTGAGGCAGACAGGCAAAGTGAAGGTTGTGCTTGATGCTAAAGGTGAAAAGAGTTTCTTCAGGCAGAAAGAGAGATGAAGAAGGGCATTCTAGTCTCAAAGTCCCTCAAACTTGGGTAGATCCATTCTCCATAGCCTCCTTCTCACTCATCTCCCTTGTGGGTGTATACAGGACCATGTTGGCTGCTATTTCCCAGAAGCCTTTACATAGCTGAGGAGCCAGAATGGCATGAGGGAAAAGCATGGAGGCTCAAGCACCCCTCATGACACCAAGGACTCCTCTATGTCTGTCTGGTAGCTACCTGGACCAGTGGTTCTCAGCCCTCCTTGAACACTAGAACTACCTGAAAGCCTTTAAAAAGTTACTCAGTCTCCTCCCCTAGACTTTAATGAGCTTGTAATGTGATTCTAAACATTAGCATGTTTGACAGCTTTTCCATATTTTCACAATATATGGCCCAAGTTGAGGCGGATCCTGACATCTCAATGGCTTCTCTCGCTTTCCCAGTTTCCAGACAAGTGTATTGGGGAGAAACTTTGGTCAAGTCTTAAATTTGTTGCCAGTTGTTTCTGAAGTGCAAGGTGGGACTTTCGGAGTGCTCAGCCCTGAGGGCAAACATTTCCCTTTGGGCTGGCAGGCATGAGAGACACCCTCTTTCCTGTCAAAACCTGTTAGGGAAAAAAATGCCTTGCAGGAACAACTGCGCTTTGACCGCATCCAGACCACATCAGTCACGGCAGTAAACAAACACCAACAGGCCGGGTGTCTTTCCTTGTAATGCTCCTTCTGCCGACTTTTCGGGATGAAGAAAAAAAGAAAAATCGTGAATTATTCAAGATTTGGGAGAGCAGGTTTTGTAACTGTGAACTGTGAGATGGCTGAATAAGAAGCTCCAGTAACCTATACATATTTTATTCCTATTTTTTTTCACTCCCTTACAGAAGAAGATTTCAGGTTTCGCGTCTCCCAAGCAGGACTGCTCACTTTGACATTCCCCGGGTGTCTGTAGTACTAGGCAATAATTAAATATCAGGTGCATAAGTTGCTCTTTAATTTGACATGTGTGCTCCAGGCAATAACGGCACGCAGTGCCATGTGGGAGTGTAATTGCTAAGGAATAAAATCTCGTAGCAGTGAGATCATTGTATCAGGTACGGCGTGACAGCTCATTTGATCATTATGCCCAGGCTAAAGAGTTTGCCTAATTAGTTTCCATTAAAACTCACCCTTTAATCAAGAGTTATTCTTGCATAAAGAATGTCACTCGGTTCAGATGAATGAACAATGGTTTCCCCATGAGACTGAACTCTCGGCAGCCCTGGGATGCCGTATGTCTTTTTGAACAATCCACACCCCGTCCTCAGCTGGTGAACCCAAACTGGAATGGTTGGAATGAATGGAAGGAAGGAAAGGCATTGGGCCGAGAGAGATGGGTGCTTGTCAGCCCTGGAGGGTGCGGCTTGGGAGTCTAGAGGCCCCACTGGCAGGCACAGAGATTTGGGATCCCTCAACCTTCTGTAGTATAGAGAATGCTGACCATGGAGGGGAAGTGACTAGCTCACAGCTACAGGGTAAGTAAGGCAAAGTGCCCACTGGGGATTCAGTCTTCTTAAGGGCAATCCTGATTTGTTCTTCTCAACAAATGCCCAGCTCAACTCTCAGGCTTCTTAGGACTGATGAGATGGACTTCACCCTCTGACTCTGGAAACTGAGCTCTGAGAGAGCAAGAGTGAGAGGTCACTAAGGAGTTGTCATTCAGTCTAGTTCTGAGTCCATCCCCTGGCTCTGAAGCCAATGTGGTTTTCCTTTGTATCCTAGCTCTGAACCTAACCTGTGACCTTGGGTAAGTCACTTAACCTTTCTCTAAGATTCAAGTTATATACCCCCAAGGTAAAAGTAATAACATCTACCCTATGGATAAAAGAACTCTTCTATGAATGCCAGGAATTCAAGGTACCTCTTCTTAAATGTAAAAAAAAAAAAAAAAAGATTAAGCAAATTTTAGTTATGTGTATATGTATGTTGGTATGTACACATGAGTGCAAGGTGCCCACGGAGACCAGAAGAGGGCATCAGATCCCTGGGAACTGGAGTTACAGGCAACTGTAAGTAGCCCAACATGGGTACTGGGAACTGAACCGTGGTTCTCTGCAAGAGCAGTATTTGGAGTATATGCTTCTAACCACTGAGCCATCTCTCTAGTCTGAAGGTACCTCCTCTTGACTTGGAGTTCCTGCCTTGAGAAAATACTTGCCTGATGTTATGTGGGATGCTACTATTCTAATCCCACCACTCTCCTGAGCGTACCAGCTCCTGTACATTGATGAATCTCAAATTTCTGTCTTTAGCTTTGATCTTCTTACCTTTAACCTTAGATTGCTAAGAGTACTAGTTGTCAACTGGATCATCCTAATTTCAGAAAACCACCCCTGTCATTTAATTTTTAGTGTTTTTCTTTTATGCTGGGGATCAAACACCAGGCCTTGAGCATGCTGGGCAAGCCCTTTACCACTGACCTTCACTCCCAAACCTTTGTTTTAAATCCTTTTAAACTGCTTTGCCAAATACTGAGATCTTCAAGCTAAAAGACATCAGTGTCACCCTTGAGGGGGAAGATGAAGGCTACAGGAAGGACCAGGACTATGAAGGCCTGAAATGCAGGAAGGAGCCTGGGAAGGACTGGACCTAGAGGAGGGCAGCTCTCCCCACCTGTGGGAGCTTGACTTCGCTTCCCTGAGAAAATGCGGGAAGATGCTCAAGACCCTTTCTGATCTGAACTTTACTTGCCTCTTGCATTTTGACATTAACCTTCATTGATCTTCAACACTCTAGGCTACACACTTCCTAGACCACATTTTTCACTTTCATTCATACCTCTATACATTTGTGGCGTGTCCATCTGACCAAGTTCTCCCGTCCTTTATGACCCAGTCTGAAACTTATCCTCACTAAGTGTTTCCTGAATTACAGAGAGTTAGAGACCGCTCTTTGGCACTTAATTCTCTGGGACTCTTATATTACACATAGTCTGTCTATGAATAATATATTCTATCTTCTATATCTCTTAGCTTTTCTTTTAATATATTTGCCTATCATTTCCTCAGTCCAATCTGCTAATTCATTAATTATTTAACTTAAACTATCTTGTAACTTATTCCATTGAATGTGTTGTTTGAGAGTTTATATTGTCTGCACATACTTCCACTGGTGGCGTTTGTTGGCATCTAATGCTTCATTTTGCGAGTAATTCTCCCCATATCATCTTATGTGTATTCAACATGCTTATTCTATACTTTTGAATAAATGTGTAAGGCCTTGCTCCATTTTCTTTCTTTGCAGCAACGGTATCTTCAAATCTAGTCAATTTGTTTATGAAATGTTTTTCTGAGCCAGTCAAAGACTTTGGTGATGTGTACTGGGGAAAAGGTCAAGGTCAGCTGTCTGTCCTCCTAGGTCCTATGACCTTACTGTGACATTTCTCTCCCTATTGATTGCCCACGATTAGTTTGTCTGATCAAGCGGGCTAGGTGAGGGTCCCTTTACTCCCTCACTTTTTGCACACCCCTTCTGAAGCTGCATGCTTGATTGACAAGGACAGGCAGATGGAGGGGAGCTATTTTTTGGACAAGAGTATACTTTTAACTGTGCTCTTCCACTAGAACCTCTAAACAAGCTCTCAAGGAGAGATGGGAACATGAATCCCAGGGCAGAAAGCCCAAGGCCCCAAGTCAATCACTGAGGTTTCACTTTTAATTTTTAGGGTGAAGTAGCATAGGGAGAAGAGATTCTCTTTGGGTCTTGTCTCCCAGCCCTGGGCTTGGGAGGACCTGGGGAGGAGGGCAAAGGAGAAGAGCCAGTCTGTTTTCATCACTTCAGGGCTTGTCCACCATGCTCGAGCTGGCACTGGCTAGAGCAGCCAGTGGCTTGTCCAAGGCAGGGAAGAGGATGGCGAGAGAACTCCAAAGCTTCCCTCCCACACCCTGGCTGGTGCCAACACTGAATTTTCCTCGACATATGTCAGTTCCAGACAGTGTGCCCAGCAGGCTCACATTTTACTGTTTATACTTGGTACCCATGTTTTTCTCTTGCTTCTACATTGTTTTTTAGTGTTAATTTCAGCCAACTACCTTGACTGAAACCAAAACCTTATTCTTAATTATTCCTGTAATCCCAATGGATGCATTTATCACACTTGTGAGATGTTTTGTCAGTTAAAAGCAGGAACTCTAGAGTTAGGCTGCTTCCGTTGATTCATGGATTTGAGAAAAAGATTTCTTATGGAAAGAAGGAGGAATCTTCCATGGTCCCTGGTATAGGTGCTGTGGTCCATGTCTACGACCTATAAAAAGAAAATCAAGAAAACTGGTTTATAGGGCTCAGTTCTAAGACCTCTGTTGTGGGCCTGAGAGAAGAAGAATGATGGACTTGAAAAATGGTCTTTTTCTATTTTTAAGCTTTTTATTTTGAACTTATTTCAGATTTATATAAGCGTTATAAAAACAGTGAAGAGTTTCCATGTGCTGAGGAGTCCAGTTCTTACTTAAAATCCCATATGGTTTCCCGGCCTGAGTGCAGATTGCGTTAAAGGCTTTACCTGGAAGGCCCATGCTGGGCATTGACCTGCCAGACCTCTGTAGAACCAGTGAATCAGGGACTGAAAGGGGCTTCGATCAAGATCTCCAGCCCCTGGTCCCATCATGATCATTTACCATGTGTAGTCCCTCACCAGGAATCTTTATTCCTATATTTATGTCTGAAGGTTTGGCCTAGGTCCTCTTAAGGCTCCTCTACTAGATGGGGCGTGTGTGTGTGTGTGTGTGTGTGTGTGTGTGTGTAGCAGACAGCCATTTTTCTCACTCTAACTCAGTACCCAGAGTTTTTCTGTTCTGATCTCCCATGCTTCTGAGTCCATATAACTGTTGGAGCCTTTCCTCTCGGACTCTCTCAATAGTGAGGACCCCTCCACTGCTGGGTCACTTGATTCTTCTCCTGGGTACAGTGGGGAAACGGAACTAGGCACATGTTCCTTTTTCCAGAATTAGCCTCTTGCACTGATGGCATAAGCCATCAGTGATTAAAGCAGCTATGATTTAGCTGTGATTTGAATGTATCCCCAAAGATTCCTGTGTTGGAAGCTTGATCTCCCATGTGACAATGTGAGTGTTGGAGGAACATTTGAGAGTGTGATCTAGTGGGAGACAAGTAGGTACGCTGAGAGTGTGACCTAGTGGGAGACAAGTAGGTATGCTGAGAGTGTGACCTAGTAGGAGACAAGTAAGTACGCTGAGAGTGTGACCTAGTGGGAGACAAGTAGGTACGCTGAGAGTGTGACCTAGTGGGAGACAAGTAGGTATACTGAGAGTGTGACCTAGTGGGACACAAGTAGGTATGCTGAGAGTGTGATCTAGTGGGAGACAAGTAGGCATGTTGGTCATATTTTCCATCACTGTGACCAAATACGAAGAAAGAAATAATTTAAGGGAGGAAAGATTTATTCTGAGTCATAATTTCATATATTTCAGTTCAGCATGGTGGAACAGAGCAGTTCACTTCAAGGTGGCCAGGAAGTGTGTGTGTGTGTGTGTGTGTGTGTGTGTGTGTGTGTGAGAGAGAGAGAGAGAGAGAGAGAGAGAGAGGAGAGAGAGAAGCCAATCTGCTGTAGTGGACTTTCTTTCCCGTCCCCTTTTATTCCATCTGCGCCCCTACCTTCTAGGATAGTGTGGCCCATGTTCAGGAAGGGCTTCCTCTGTGGAAACACCTCTATAGACATCCTAGACATGTGCTTCACTAATTTCTGGGGGCACTTCTCCATGTAATCACGGAATCACGTTGGCAGTCAAGATAGTGGACCTGAAGCCTCAGAGGCTGCCTTTTGCTCCCTGCCTGCATTCTTTAGGTTCTCAATGAGACTTTATTCAATTGAGTAGAATTGAATTGCTCTTGTCTTTGATAGTTCAGGACAGCATCAGATGTAGCCAGGTAGCGGTTCATGAAGTAGAGGTCATGGACCAACCATATCAGGGAACTCGACAGAAATGCAAGCCATCAGGACCTACTCCTGACCTACTGAATCAAGAACTCTAGGGATGGGATTTGCCATGAGATTCTGATGCTTGAAAGCCACCGATGTGTATTATTATTGTGTAAATACCTGTATGTCTTCTCTGATTCTTTATGGGAGGGGAGGCAGGACACATGTACCTTTGAAATCATTATCTTTCCTATAGTCCTGCCTGTGGATGAATGAATGAACTGTGGATGGTTTAAGTAAACTTAACAAACACACATGGAGTAACCTATTCTGTGACAGGCCTTGTGTTATGTACCAGAGAAGTCACCAACCTGACCTTGGGACTTTCACAGTCTAGTGTATGAAGCATGTATGAAAACATAATAAAGCAACATGTGAAGAATCTAATAAACTTTGGAGAAATATTATATAGAAAATATGATTGAGCCAGGCGTGGTAATGAAGGTTTCTATAATCCCAGCTATTAATAATTGAGAGACTGAGGTAGGAGCATCATAAGTTCAAGGTCAGCCTGTTCTATAAAGTGAGTTCAAAGCCACCCTGGGCAATTTAGTGAAAGCCTATCTCCAAATTAAAATTAAAAGTGAAAATAGGGCCAGTGATAGTTCAGGGGAAGATGCTGGCTGCCAAGACTGACGACCTGAGTCCATCCCAGGACTCACACGGTGCACTGAACTGACTCCTGCAAGTTGTTCTCTGACCTCCATATGTGCTACGACATGTGCACTCATATGTATGTGCATATACACAACACACATATAAGTAAATAAATAAATAAATGTGATATTTTTGTAAGTGAAGAAAAGGCTAGAGATGTAGCATGCATGCATGAAACACCATGACCAAGGCAACGTATAGAAAGAAGAGTTTATTGGGCTCATGGTTCCAGAGGGATAAGAGTCCATCGTGGTGGGTGGGCATGGCAGGAGGTGGCTGGAGCAGAAAGCTGAGCTCTAACATCTTCAAGCAGACACAGGAAGCAGAGAGCAAAACTGCAAATGGGCAAGGCTAAGAGCTCTTAAAGCCTACCCTGGAGACATGCTTCCTCCACGAGGCTGCACCTTCTAAGCCTCCAACCGACCAAGTATTCAAATACTTGAGATGTGGGGGCATTCTCATTCAAACCACCACAGAAAGAAAGGAAAGCAACGTGATCATGCTGCCTACTGCTTCTTGAAAATCTATCCTTGGCCAGGTAGTTTTGGGTGTGTTGTGCTAGTCTCTACCAAATACCAATCCCATTGCATAAATGCTAAAACTGCCCCTGGGAAGAGAAGTGGTTTTTCTTAAATTATAGAGAGGGGAAGTGTCAGGGCTGGGATGGAATCCTGGTTCTGCTGAGCTCAGTCACGTTCTTCTCCTTGCCAGTCTGACTCTGTCAGGGAAGGGCTCATTCTGTTCAGAGTAGAGAGAGTATGGATGCAGGCTGTGATGAAAGAAGGGAAGACGTGAACTGTTCCAGGTATAGGGAAATTCCTGAGAAAAAGGCACGAGCCATGGAAACGTGGAGTCTGTTGGCCTGAGACAGGAAAACTCCTCGAGGCTACTGGAGTCAGGAGAGCCAGAAAGGAAAAAGAAAAGGTGGCTGGGTAACATGAAGCAGGTGGCTCGGGTTCCTTGCCATCCATTCCAGGCCCCTTCCTGCTGTTTACTGGGAAGCTGTATGCTGCAGAGTGACAACCTACGGAGGACCCCGAGCAAAAGTTACACAGGAGTCTTCCAAGACGGAGCTGGCCTAACAGGGTGGTTGGTACCTGGGCACTGTATATAGCGCGCACTCAGATGTAGCTTTCATGCACTGCATACTGCTTTCTCTTAGCCTTCCTTTATCTATAAAATAGCCAGTAGCGACAGTATATGACTGAGTGCTTAGCACGTGACAGGTGCTTTCCTAAATACTTCACATGAACTCACCTATGGAATTGTCATAACATTTTCCAACTATTGTTGCAGTATTACTCTTTTTGTTTTATACTGAGACACGGATAAGACACGTTTATGGGGCAATTAAACAGGGCAGATGGGACCCAAGTGTGAACTGTCTCTGGAGCCTATATCTTAACCATGCCATGTAATCACGTCTCTGACTTTATAGGAATTGTGTGCCACTTGTAGATACTATGTACAAATGCTGAGTGCGGTATTAGACACAGAGCAAGCCTTTGAGAATGGCACAGGGAACAGTTGCAACATAGCAGTTGGTGTGGGCCTGTAGCAAGTGAGGAACACAGAACTTTCATCTCATGTGTGCTCAGCTAGGGCCTTCTACATGCTTTAGGACTCTGATTACCTCTTGTCACGTCTTTTCAAAGTGTCCCCAGTGGGCCCTAATGTCCATCCACTTGATGTCTCGAGGCAGAGCTGGAGTGTGAGATCTGAGGAATTGTGAAATAAAAACAGTTCATGAAATGAGTCAAGAGTTTGGAGACTGGTCAGAGATCTGACCGTGTCCCTCTACCTGTATGACCTGGGACAAGGAGCTTCCCCATTCATGAGAAGAGTTTGGATCTTGTACCTTTTTTATTTTACTTACATTTTTGAAAGCAATACATAAAACCTGCCCTTGTTTATTGGGTCCCATTTGATGTTTTGACACATGCATTGTGTAGTATTCCAATCAGGGTAAACATATAAACCTCCTCAAATATTTAACATTTCTTTCTGATAAAAACATTAAAAATCCCTTCTTCCAACTTTAGAAACTGTGCACAGTGTCTTATCATTATTATCTAAACAAATAGTGACCTTTTTCCTATCAAATATAATACAGTTCCTGTTAATCCTATCAAATATAATACAGCTCCTGTTAATCAGCATTTCCCTTCTACCGCAACTAGTCTCGACTTCTCTAAGGTCAGCTTTGGATTTTTAAGATGTATCAATTTCATCTTGCCTTGATGAGGCAGAAGAGCTGTGGAGGACACTCAGAGCCCAGGTACCTTCCCTTTGAAGATGGTGGTCATTCTCATTGGAGGTCGCTTCCTCTGCTACTTGGGAAGGTCTTTCTTCTTGAATTCAGTATCATCCTCATTACATTCAATTATTGCTTAATGACTATTCTAACAATTCTGCCCCTTTATTCTATGAGACCTCTATGTAATCATATCACTGTAACTACAAGCCATGCCTCATCAATTTTTTGGAGTGGCAATAAAGGCCCATTAAGTAAAAATTCCTTCTGATCAAGAGAATGGAAGCACTGGCCTGGGTGAAGACCTAACATATTCATATTTCAGTTGGGTCAAGTCAATCACTTGGACAAGGGGCCACCCCTAGGACTGAGGGACCACCCCTAGGAAGGAGGGGCCACCCCTAGGACTGAGGGACCCCCCCTAGGACTGAGGGGCCACCCCTAGGACTGAGGGACCCCCCCTAGGACTGAGGGGCCACCCCTAGGACTGAGGGACCCCCCCTAGGACTGAGGGGCCACCCCTAGGAAGGAGGGGCCACCCCTAGGAAGGAGGGACCACCCCTAGGAATGAGGGGCACCCCAGGAAGGAGGGACCACCCCTAGGACTGAGGGACCACCCCTAGGAAGGAGGGACCACCCCTAGGAAGGCAAGTTCACCTTAAACCATGCTAAAGAAATAGGTGGAATACTTAGTCCTTTAATAAGACACTATACATATAATTTTTTCCCCTAGCGCAGTCTCTTACAGAGTACAGCCATGCTGGCTTGTAAATCTGCCTGCTTTTCTGAATTACTCTGAAAAGCATAACTTTTCCTTTTCTATCTTTGCTCTAACATTTTGGGCCTCCCCCACATGTTGGGCTTCCATACCTTTTTTTTTTAAAGGTCCCCTCTCTGCCATGCGGCTGCTAGTGCTCCAGTGTCTGATCTCCACTCCTGCTTTTCCCCTGCTCTGCCCATTCTGGTCCTCAGGGCAGCTGCTGAGAGTTACAGCTCGCTGGCCCTTGAGTTCATTCTTAAATTATTTTATTAATGAGACTAAGAACCCCCAAAGGGGTCTCCTACTTGCCCAATATCATCTGGTGACACAGATGAGACTCTCCAACATTCCAGCAACAAACTTGGACTTTGATTTCTAATGAGAGAGAACAGGCACTTTAGCAGGGCTGAATTCATTTGCTCTGGGATGGCTTCTCAAAGTGGATCAAGGGAATGGGAAAAGGGAAAAGAATCAGGAAGCATGTGAACACATCACCACTGTCAACAGCTTTAGTAAATAAAATACTAGAGGCCACTCAAATCTGTCAGGCTGGCCTCTACTTCCTGAGGGTCTCATGAGAGGCTAGGAGGTCTTCCTTAGTCTGCCTGTGCCCTCACAACTTGGGAGGCCCAGCTGCTCCTCAAGGGGTGTGAAGAGGTGGGAACAATTTTCACCCCATTTATCTCTTCAACGTGGCCATTTTCTGTGTGTTCCTGACAGCAATGGCTATCATGCTGGGTAATCCTCTTCCTGTTGAGAAGGGACGTCAGCAATTATCAGTGAAGTATTCATGAATGATCCAAGGGGAAAAGGTAGTTAAGATTCCTTTTATCGGCCCTACCAGTACAAGAGGAAACATTCCAGAGCATAGGGAGATCTTCTCTTTGAGGGCACGTCATGCAGATTGCGCTGTTCTGTATATGTGAATGTCTGTGTTTTAAAAGTCCTCCAGGCCTCATTATTATTAACAATTTCATTTTCAGGGGGACCTTCATGTTGTCACAGAATTGTAGGAGAATAAAACACATCGGTCTTCTGACTTTTCTTACATTGCTACATGTAGTACTAATCCCCTGTCCTTAAAACAACCAGAATGGTCTTTTAAAACATAAAATAGATAGCAGCATATCCTTCCTTTAAAATATCCTGATGACATCCATTGTACTTGGAATAAAATTCAAACCTGGGCCTCACCATAGCCTTTACCAGGTCTGCAGGATGTGGCCCGTCTTGAGCCAGCTTCGCCCGTGCTAAGTCACTACTCTCCTTTCTGATCTTTAAGTAGACTGGGCACTGAGTGGCTGCTGCTTAAGTTCCCTACGTCTTCCAAGGAGTGGCTGTCGAATTAAGTATAAAGCTACGTTTATCTGTCTCCTGACCTACTCTGCACTTCATCTCATTTTGCCTAAGGAATTCAAAATTTCAGTGAGGGCTAGGTGGCTAAGAGTGCTTACTGCTCCTGCAAGATAACTCAGGTTTGTTTCCTAGCGCCCACATCAGGTATCTTACAACTGCCTATAGCTCCAGTTCCAAGGGATTTGAGGCCCTCTGGGCTCTACGGGCACCCACATGCATGTAATGCACATAACATCGCATAAGCACATGCGCATACACATACATGAACAAAAAGTAATAGATCTTAAAACATTTCTGGCAAAGCAGATCATGGTGATGTATACATTTAATCCTGGATCTCAGGAGACCAAGGCAGGAAGATTGTAAGTTTAAGGTCAGTCTGGGCTGCATAAAAAGACCTTTTGCAAAACAAAATAAAACAAAATTAATTAAAACAATACCAAAACTCTTGTAGGCAAGACTAACAACTGTCTAATCAAGTAAGAGAGAGTGTGTGTGAGTGAATCTGGAAATCTGGGTCAGAAGCCAGCAAGTACCAGGTGGGTCAGATGAACAGACATTTGGAACTCGGAGGGCTTCACAGTAGAAGAAGACTACTCGGGGCTGGAGATGTAGCTCAGTGGTAGGGTACTTGTATGTGAAGCCCTGAGTTCTATCCTTAAAACGACAAAAACAAAATGAATGAGTGAATAAATGAAATAAAATTCTAAAAGATTTATAAAAGACCAGGGAAACAGCTGAGTCAGGAAAGTGCTCACTTTCCTCGTATGAGGACCTGACGCATAATACTCACATAAATAAAGCAAATAAATAAAGTGGTGGGCACCTGTAATCGCAGCCCTGATTTTCCTGTCCTCATAAAGGAGGCAGACGGCATTGCAAGTGCTCCAGTATTTAACCAAGAAATGGGGGTTTTTCCAGATGAAGGAAAACACAGAGGTAGAGTCTATCCTGGGGAAGTAAAGACAGGTGGATTCCTGGGGCTTCTTGGCCAGCCAGTTTGGGGCCAGGAAGAGACTGTATCTCAAACCTAACCAACCAGATACGAAGAAAAACAAGGTGGATAGTGCCTGAGATTTTCCTCTGTCTTCGTATGCACAAATGGGACATACACCTGCACATACATGTGCACAAATGTGCACACATACCTGTACACAGATACACACAACATATAAGATAGTTCTCTAATTTTCAATTTATGACAGCCATGCTGTGGGGCTTTCTGAAGGATTTGTTTTCTGGACAGTCGACAGTTATAATATCTGTGTCTTCCATACCGAATACCTGATTTCTAGGCGAGGGCCCTGTTCATTGGTCAAGTCCCCTAGTTTTCCCTTTATGCTGTTCCTGCCTCTGTACTGATCTCTCTCCATTGTGTCTCTCAAGTTAAAGTTCCTTTCTCCTTCTCCTGAAGGAGACCCCAGCGGTCCTTCTCCTGGCAGATGCAGCGGTTCTCAGAGAACATAAAGACCTTAGCTAGGGATGAGGAGATCACGAAGGGGAAGGTGGTGTGTGCCACCTTTAGTTCAATGCCTGATCCCACAAGGCCTTTATGCTTGTGCACAATGATTTCTTTTTTTTTCTAGTTGCCAAGGGCAGTGCCTTCACCTCTCCTGCTTGAAGCCTTAGATTTTCCTGTTCTCACCATCCAAGCAGAGTGACGCTGCAAATGCTCCATTTTCTAACCAATGGGAGTAATGGGAGTCTTTTCAGATGAAGGCAAACAGAGGTAGAGCCTAAGGCCTACCCAACCCCAAGGTTCTTAGCAATGATTGTGATCAACAGGAAATCTGCCTCTGTTTGAGTGGCTGTGAACAGGAGAGAGGACACTGATGGTTGGATTTGCCCCTCTTTATACATGTGGGGCCATTACTGCTCTTTAATACCTTGGTGCAAACGTGAGTGGAAGGCCTATACCCATCAATCACAGCAGAGGAAGATGGGAATAGGAGTGGGAGGGAAGGTGGCAGGCTTTGGAGACAAGTGGTCAAACTGGCAGTGACTGTGCTGTGTGGCCTTGGCAGAACCTCTCAGGGTCTCAGTTGCTTCCTTTAAAAGATAAGGTTGACAATATTTATCTCATATGATTCAAGTAGATGCTACATGCATTTGTTATTGCCCCTTGCACATAAATGTGGTTTAAATATTTGTACCACAAATGATAATAATGAATAATATTTCTGAGGGATCTCTGGTAATTCATATTTTAATTTTTAAAATGTGCATTTATGAGAACGCTTCGCATAGTATTATGTAAGTAGGCTTTTCTCTCTCTCTCTCTTTCTCTCTCTCTCCTCTCATACTAGGATTGGACCTTGGGCCTCTTGCATGCTAGGCAAGTGCTTTACCACTGACTTATATGCCCAACCTTTTGTTTTCAAGACAGAGTTCTACTAAGCTGCCCAGGCTGGTGTGGAGCTCACCTGGTAGCCCAGGATGGTCATGATTTATGATCATTCTGTTTCAGCTTTCAGAGAAGGTGAGATCACAAACAGGTTTGCACCACCAGATCTGGCTCTCTAAGTTACTTATTTTAGTGCATATATTACAATCTGTTGGCTTAGAAGAACTTGGTATTTGATTTTGAAGGTGGGTCCACTATTGGGGAGAGAAGATCTCTTGCAAATGGAAACGTTGCCATTCAACCATTCACTCAGTCTTCTTTTTAAAGAAAATAAAATGAATAATTCCTAACTTGGAAAGAAAATGAAGAAAAAATCGGATGCTTATATTTCAGTCAATTTGTAGTTACTAACCATCTCAGTTTCATTTTTCACACTCTTGATCTTACTCAATTTGTTGCAGTGCCAAAAGTCAACAACCCCAATTCTCTAGGCTTGAAAAGAACAAATGCTCTCCACACTACAGTGTCTAAGACAAGCTCTGAAAGGGCGCCTCTCACTTGGTATGCACAGTTTTAGCTCCAAGGCCATGACTGTAGTTCTCAACCTCAAGCAACACTGTCTTTAGGTAGTCCCTGCTCCCGAAGGTTTCACAACCTCCCAAAACATTACTTCCAAACTAGGTACCAAGTATTCAAACACACGAGCCTGTGGGGGCATCTTCTAATGTGTATTAAGCAGCTCTTAAGCTGAAGGCCTATGGTTTATGAAGGGTGTAGGGTTTTGAAGAAGAAGTGCCCCAGAGATGCCGGTACTTGAACACTTGGTCAGTTGGTGGCACTGTTTGGAGGAGGTCATGATTAGGTGGTGTGGCCTTCCTGGAGGAAGCACATCCCTGGGGGTGGGCTTTGAGGGTTCATGTCTCAGCATACTTCTATTTACCCTCTCAGCTTCCCGCCATACCTCTCTGTCATGATGGACTCTTATCCCTTTGGAACCATAAGCTAAATAAACTCTTCCTTCTATAAGTTGTCCCGATTTTGATGTTTTCTCACAGAGCAAAAAAGTAATTAATACTAAGATACTACTGACGTTTAAGGTCATTCAGATTTGGCCATCGACTTTTCCTCATTATGTGATTCATGAAACCCATATCCAATTATGGATAAAGTAACGTATCTTTTGTAATTTTTTAATTTAAGTTTTGTGCTATTTCATACAGAACATCTTAATCAGTCTTAATCATCTTTATACTCCCTTCTCCATTGGTGCTCTCCCAAAGTCCCCCACTTCCCTGGAATTCATACACTGTGTCATTTGTGTTAAGGTCTATCATGTCAAGTTAGTGTGTCCCCAGACATCCCACAATGCAAGTTCATCCACTGGGGTCTAAGCAGACTACCTAGAGTCCCTCCCTTTAAGAAGATCAGCTCTTTTTCACCCAGCAGTAATTGGCTGTCAATAATTCTTTGACTAATATTGGGACTTGTTGCCCATTTCCACACTTCTGTGCTGGGGATTTCTCTGCCTGAGTTTGCACAGGCCTTGTGCATGCTGACACCATTGCTGTGGGTTCATATGAGCAAGGTCCCAGGAGCTTGTAGGACTCTATTTCCATATAGTCATACACCTCCTCCCTGGCTCTTACAATCTTTCCACCTCTCTTCTGCAATGGTCCCTGAGCCCTGGGTGGGTGAAGTTTAATATAAGAGTCCCGTCCAAAGACCCACACTCTGCAGACTCTTACACTCCATACTTTGGTCATTTGTTTTGACCTTTTGTGCTCCTGGCCCTCTGTTGCATGAGGGAGCTTCATTGATGAGAACTGAGAGATGCATTAGTGTTTTCTTTACCCCTATCCTATGTTCCATGAGCCTAAGGTGTAGAGGTTGCATTGTAGATGTACCACTTAGGCTTAGGCAATTTACAAACAATGTCTGTGTGACCAGTTGTGGAACTCTGTGATAGCCTCCATCTGTTGCAAAAGAACCTTCTTTGATGAGCGGTGACTGGGATACTTGTCTGTAGATATAAGGATCCATATTTTGCACATAGTAAGAAATTACATTTGTCTGGGGATGTGACAAACTTCAGGGTTTCTCTAAGATCTATGACCTCTCCAGCCATGTGTATTTGGCTATGTCTACAGTACCACACATGAGTTTCCTCACATTGAGTGGACTTTAAGTTCAATAAGATAGTTAGGTAGCTGTTGATTACCCCCGAGATAAAAGTGCTACTAGTGCACCAGTGTTGTTTGTTGTGCCGAATACTGATGTGATTAGTAGGCCTTGAGGCTGGGGTTGGACCATCATTGATGGTCTCTCTTAACAGCTTGCATAGTGGTCTCCAAGGCTATGAGAGCTAGCCTTCAAGGGAGGGGCTTCCAGGTCAGTTCCAGCTCCGTTAAAGCAACATGTCTTTGCTCTTTTGCCCTAAGCAGCACCTAACTTTAGGAATGTGGTTTCATGCTTTTGCCTGTCTGAAAAGCCCATGTCCTTTCCATGTCTTACCAAGCTGTTTGGATGTGTCCATCGTAGCAGTGGCTTCTAGCCACAGATATTCTAAATTCTTCGTCCTTCACCTGCTCATTGTGTGCCTAGCCTGAAGTTTCTAGTTGAAGCCGTGACTGTCCCCACTCTGGACAGTTCTGCCGCACAGATCCATGCAGGCTTAGAACTTCAAGTATAACTGTTCCTCTTCAGGACTCTCCTGAAAATTTGCCTTCAGAATGTCTCTGTCCTTCCCACTCTTCACTTTACTCTTGACTAGTTCTGTCTGGCTTGAATAGAGGTCTGGTTCTCCCATTTTGAATTTGTGCAATGTGGTAGTGAAAAGAAGATCACTTATGAGTTCTGAGATGCTTGAGTAATCCCAGTCTGTAGGTGCCTCCAGCTACAACTGTTGCATTACTAAATATGGTTGCAAAGACAGGGGTTCAGGCTGCCCTTCTCTCTCTCACTCTGTGAGGGCAATCTCTGCTTGAACTGTTTGGATACTGGGTAATGAGCAGAAGGTGAAGGAGACAGATCTGCTGGCTCAGACTCAGATCTCTAATGTTTACATATGAGCTATCAAACACATAATAGGAAGGTTAGGTGCTGTAGGCGCTACCAAGCAAAGGAGCGTGTGGACACCAGAAAATAAATGACCAGAGAAAGCACATGCTGACTAATGGAAAATGGCCACTCAGATGCTGCATTGGGAATCGTCTGTGGAAGATACAGGGTGAGTGGCTGTGGGGCACAATGGGAAGACATTAAGGCGATAGGTGACAGCAACTGGCACCAGAATGGCAGCAATAAGGAAATTGGAGGTGACCTAGACGCTTCCCAGGACCCAAGATCCGCCCAGCTCATCTTTCTCTGTCACCTCAAAGACACCTCCCGAGACCTTCCCCTAACAATCTGAACATTGTTCCAATGAAAGCAAAAGATATGCTACCCACAACTTCCCGGGAGCTCAGATCATTTCAATCCCCATTTTGCAGCTTCTGGGTCATACTAGTTCAGACCTGTGGTGAGATGCAGTTGGGAGGAACCATGCCAGAACAGGGGCAGCCAATTTCTCATTCTGATCCTCCTCCTTCTGACATACCACACGCCTGTGCATAGGTCCTTTCCCTGCTACAAATGACGGTCACAGAAGGGTACTTTCTGAGTTTCCTGACATCTCCTGTAGGTTGCAGGTCTTAACTGGTTGGTGCCCAAGTCCAGAAAGAATTTGGACACCAACAAATGTGGAAATTAATTTCTTTTTTCCCATTTATTTGAATGTTGATTTTTATCTTAAGACCACCATCTCTGAGAACTTACTTATGATGTTCAACAAATAACTGCACTTAAACAGCTATTATTTCGGTCTGGTTCAGTACTTTAACTCAGAACAATCAGCTCAGCTTCATTTGGAGCCACATTGCTGCAGGATATCTGGGTTGGAGAAAGCATTTTTATACACCTTTCACCCATTTCGGGTACTAGAGGACTCATGGAGTCTTTGAACTTGCTTTAGGGCATGCACATTTATAGGGCTTGGTTTCTCCTTGGATGTGACAGGGAACAATCTCTGGTAGCTTTGGTGAACATCCTTTCCAGTATCCGCACAGCATCCCATCACTAACAGATGACTGTTGTGCAGGTCCCAGGGTGCTAACTGCCTCAGCCAGGTTTGTATGAGCCCAAGTTTGCCTAGAACAGATGCATTCAGATTATTGTGAGTCAAGGTGGCCAAGAATGTCTCCTTACTTGACATTGCATGGGAGTGTTTCTGTTATCTGTTCAAGAGAAAAAGCTGATAGTGTGGTTTGCATCACATCTCTACAAATGGTAGAGGTCAAGTTACCATGGGCTAAAGCTGAAAGGTCCCCTGTAGCTCAAACCAAGACCCATCTACTAGTTACTTTTTTCATTACTCTAACCAGATACCTGACAAGAGGCAACTTAAGGAGGAAGCCTTATTTTGTCGTAACCTTAAGGGATACAGTCAGGGCAGGGAAGGCAAATGGAAGGAGCACGAAGTGGCAGGTCACATTGCTTCTGTAGTCTGGAAGCAGAGGGAAGATAGGAAGTGGGTCCAGCTATCAAGTCCCAAGGATAGCCCCAGGGACTCCACCTCCTCCAGCAAGGTTATACATCCTAAACATCTACAACTTTCCAAAACAGCACCATCAGCTGAAGACCAAGTATTCAAACACATGAGCCTATGGGGAACACTTCACATTAAAACCACAGCGTCCCATGGCTCTTAAATACTCTCAGGATATACTTCAGTGGCCATCTACGCAATGCTGGCTAAGTAGAGTTATGTGTCATTTCATGAGTGGGCTTTGAGAGATGTGCCCCTAGATGATTTCATCATCCTGCAAACATCATAGAGTATACTTACATAAGCTTAGTTCCACACACAGGCTATATGGTGTCAACTAGGCTTTAGGCTATAAACTGTTCAGCATATTATATGCTCAATTCAGTTCTAACACAGCAGTCAGCATTTGTGTATTGACACATATCTAAATTAGTTTGTTTACACCAGCATTATCACAGATGTGAGAAATATTTTGTGACTGGACATTATAATAGCTACAAGATCACTATTTTTCAAGTCCATTGTAGTATTATGGGACCACTGGCGTCTATGCAGTGACCAAAACATCTTCATTGAAAAAACTCTTTCAAGGGTATGACTAAAGTTAGAGGGGCAAGAAAGTGAGAGAAAATCAGGTGTCCCCTTTCCCCTACTGTTCAATGGTCAGCCCTTTCCCCTACTGTTCAATGGTCAGACCCTCATTCTCAGAGCTTACAGTGTCCCACATGTACCTTACAGAGCTCACATGTACGTTAATACCAGTTCACATTGAATGAGCATTTAAATGCTCAACAAACATATCACCTACATTCCCTTATTTATCTACCACTGTACCAAGTGTGTTACTTTTCCATTTACAGATGAGGACAGTAAGATTTAGAGATGTAGGTGAAGTTCTGCAGTAAGTGACAGAACTCATGTTCTTAACCATTTTGTTGTAAGGCTATCTGAGGCCGTGCATCATCTACCCCAAAACAACTACTTCCCAGTTCACTTTCCAGGATCACATTGTGGAGTTGGGTCCAGAGACCACCATCAATGTCAGAGTCATGTGAGAGCTGGTGATTAGGAAGGGGTCCAAAGAATGCCAAATCGGGTTTAATGTTTGGGAAGCAAAGTAATTCTATGATTTCAATATGTTTGTCTTGCATTGAACAAAGCTTTTTATTATCCTTTAAACATTACCCTCTATTCTAAATTCCTTGATTTTCATCTATAATTTTGTATTTGATAGTATTTGTTTGTTCCTTTCATTCAGGAGTAAAGAAAACAGTAATTTACCTGCATTATTTTTATTTTCCCTCTAGGAAATGCTTTGGTTTATTTATTACTTTAATTTCAACTCTGTTTTCTAATGTGGTGTTCTCTGTTGTATTTTACCAAATTTGTCTGGTTTGCTTAGGATTACTTCATTTATTTTTAATTTCTTCAATTTCATGCTCAGTTCATTCAGTTTCATTCTTAGTTAATAATATATGTTTTTAAGGCTGCATCAGTGTGCATTGGATAACCTCTGCTCATGGAGGATTGTATTGGCACATATCTCAATCCTCTGATGCAGCACCTGACAAAAGGCAACTTGAAGTAGGGAGGCTTTATTTTAGCTCACAGCTCAGAGGAACATAGCTCATTCCTGCAGGGATGGCATCGTGGTGGGAAAGCAGGTTCCATGACACCAATCAGGATGCAGAGAAGGGACAGTGTTCAGCCTCTCTCTTCCTGTTTTCATTTGTTCTGGGTCCCCAGCCCGTGACAGTGCAGCTCACACTCAGAGCGAGTTTTCCCTCCTCAGTTAACCTTCTTTTGGAACATTCTCACTGACATACCTCAAAGTGTGACTCATTCGACACCCTGGGTATTTATTGATCCAATCATGTTGCCAATCAAGATTGACTATCACAGGGGTATGGTATGGTGCAAACATTGCACTAGTGTCTGTCCAACATGGCCCCTAGAAACCCTTTCCTCATGGAATTAATCCAAATGGGGAAGAAAGAATGAATAAAGCAACATAATAATGCCTGGTAATGATACAGCTGTGAGGAAAATGGAGCTGAAGAGAAGAGTGATGGGAGGTGTGCTATGACAGGAAAAGTTTGAAGGAAACTTCTGGCAGCTTAGCTGTTAGATGGAGGCGCACAAGCCGTGAGGAGCAAACACGGAGGAAGGACCCAGGAACGTGGTTAGAGTATGGAGCAGTGGAAAAGATCCAGGAGACTGGAGGGGCCTGTCAGAGCCAGGCCACATGGCCAAGGATTTTTAAAATTTTATTAGAAGCTGTTCTCATTTTCTTTCTGTTGTTATGATAAAACACTGATCCCAACCAGCTTGGGGAGGAAAGGGATCATTTCATCTTACTGGTTACAATCCATCACTGGGGGAAGTCAGGGCAGGAGTTCAAGCAGGGACCTGGAGGCAGGACCTCAAGTAGAGATCATGGAGGAACACAGCTCAGTGGCTTCTTTCCCCTGACTTGCTCAGCTAGGTTTTTCATTTGTTTGTTTATTTTTATTTATTTATTTTTTTGAGACATGGTTTCCGTATAGCCCCAGCTGACCTGGAACTCACCATGTAGATCATGCTGCCTTGATCACATGTAGACCATGCTGACCTTGAACTGCGTGCCTGTGCCTTCTGAGTGCTGAGATTAAAGGTGTGTGGCACCATGCCTAGCTATAGGACAGTCCCACCTGCCCAGGGATGGCACTGCCCACTGTGGGCTGGAGGTAGAAGCATCAATCATCAATTAAGAAAATACCCCCATAGACGCACCCACTGGACAGTCTGATGGGGGAAATTTCTCATTTGAGGTTTCTTTTTCCCAGGTGCCTCTAGTTTGTGTCCTTGTCAAAAACTCACAAGTATGTAGCATTATAGGAAGATAATGGAGAGATCTGATCATGAGAATGAGGGGATGAATCTAGCTTATGGTTACTGAATAATAATCAGCTTTAGTGTTGTCTGAAACTTTTAGGAATGCAATGTGATAAATTCTGTCATCTCCATGCATTTGTGTGAACACAAACAGAACCAATACACAGACTATTTCAATCTATCAAAAATCTTCGTTTGCTCCTTTGCAGTCAGTCCTCTGTCCCACTTGTAGAGTGAGGCAACCACAAATTTGCATTCAGCAATTCTAATTTTGTCCTTTCCAGGATTTCATATACGTTGAATTTATGGATTGTCTGTGTTTGCTTTCTTTTACTTGGCATAATGTTCCTGAGACTTATCCATATTATTACATGTAGTATTGCTGGGTCAGATAGTAAATGTATATCATTTTCAAAAGAAACTGCCAGACTCTTCATCTCCGTATCTATATCTTTTTGCATTTCTGATGGCTGTATATGTGAGTCGTTGTACTTGTTCATAACTAACACTTAGCTTGTTATTCTAATTTTAGTCAAGCTAGTGGATATGTGCTGGTATAACAGTTTTTAATTTTTTTTTGCATTTCCATAGTAATTAACTATGCTGAGCATCTTTAATAATATTCAAGGCCATTCTAAGTGTTGGTTCTGTGATACTGGAAGTATTGTTTGAACATCAAACATCAGTGGGTATTGGAGCTCTAAAACACAGACTTCTCATCTTCTCAACATTTTTATGCTTAGATGCACCTGAAAGATGCGACAGGTTTACTGGTAGTAGATCATTATGCAGTGATTCTCATTGTGAGTGACTTTGAGAGCAGCTTATCAAAATCTCCATGAGAGAGAAAGAATTATGATGCCTGAACACCTGATAAACTGAAATAACTGGCCTCAGGTGTCTAGATCTATCTCCTGGCTTTTTAAAAACAAATCCATCATTTATACATCAATCCATTCATTCATTTATCCAACAAATATCCACTGAGTATTTTTATAGGTCAGGCACCATCCTTTGGTCCTGACAACACAAAGGAGACCTATGTATTCATTCATCTCATTTCTAGGTCCTTTTCCTTTTTGTTAAAGGAATATCTCCCACCCCCATGATTTCTCAGAAAACATTGTCAGGAGGTAGTCTCATACATAGTCTTTTAGGTTTGGAAACTTAATGTTACTCTGGCTAGCACTTTGATTCTTCTCTTGTTATGGCCTTAACCTATGCCCTCAATTTCTACCTCTCTCTCTCTCTCTCTCTCTCTCTCTCTCTCTCTCTCTCTCTCTCTCTCTCTCTCCTGCCTATGCTTAACTTTTCTTCTTTCACTCCTTCCAGGATTGGAGATTCCTATTAAAAGTCAAGGAATGGGTGAGAAGGGATTAATTCTTTGACTTTGCTGGACTTGGAAACTGTACTTTCAGGATTGTACAGTTTTAAGAAGTGGAGGGTCCTGGGTCAGGCATTGAAACCTGGAAGCCCCAGGTAGCGCCTGATATTTATTTATTCTTCAGAGCGTCAAAGGGGCTAGGAGAAAGAAGACTGTCCGTCTTACAATGTTTTTGGCCCAAAGCTGATGCAGCTACAACAATCTCTCCCCGTTAATCCTTAGCATAGACAGTCATCTCCCCTGGTTCTCTACAACTCAAGCTTTTAAAATAACACTTAACAGGATAAATATTTTGCTCCCTGCGGAAGAGTGTAGTGAGGAATAATAGTAATTTACAATACTCAAATCCAAGCAATTAACTTTGCAGCATTTCATGAAATGCAATTACTCTCTGAGTAGAAGAAACACTGGTGGAAGAGGTGGGTTTTGTGCGCTTGCGAGAGCTCCTGCCTTAGGTGGGATGGACTTTTCTCTTTGTTCTTCACCCTCAGCCTGGCACATGGAACACACTGTGTTAGACCTAACTGCATTTACCTTTGAGTATTTAGTGATAACAGGCTTTGTTTACAGTGGAGGTATTTTAAGATAGTCATGCCTAGTTTTCAACTATGCTTGAGGCTTTCTAAAAGGAAATATACACTGGTTTTCTAAAGACTCTTGTTTTATTCTCAAATCTTTAACTTTCTTGCTGAAATTAAACCCACATCTGCATGTGCATATGTACATGCACACTAGTGTTGTAAACACACACACACACACACACACACACACACACACACACACACCAAGGCTGTTGGGTTTGGAGAATGTCATTAATAATATAGCCAAGTCTGGGTGCTTTTTAAAAGTCTATTTCTTGCTTATAAATAAATGGTAATTTGTTTAAAAGCATCATTACACACAGTGTTCAGTCAGATCCCATGCATTCGATTATTTTAAATAAATGGACCATAAATGGAACAAGTTCTTTCTAATTTACAAATGATAGGAAACATTTTTCAAGGAAAAAAAAGGAAAAAGTGTAAAATTTGTTCTTAACTACATCTCATTAATGTGGAACTGTTCAATGACCTGTAAAGATTAAAGAATTAGTGAATTGGTGGAATTATCAGAATGAAAAATCTGTATAATTTTGGTTTCAATTTAAAAATCCTCTAAACAGTCTAGCGACTTTAGGCTTGGATATTACTTTTTAATATCAGCTCCATAAGTGCAGTGGCATTGGGGCTACAAATGAATGGAATGGGAAACAACAAATAGTGTGCTTAAATTCCCAGTGCAACAGAGGAGTTACGTGGGAAGGAGGGATGCTGGAGGTAGAGGGATGGTTATTTTTTCCTCTAATAAAACAACTGAAGACACTTAATTAAGTGACCACTCTGCTAAGTAGAGCAAAAATTAATATACATAAATGCATTTATGCCCAGGCAATGGTGCAGAATTAAGAAGTCAGCTTCAAATTGAGAACCGGAGACAGAGCTATTTAACCAACACTGCCAGAACATCTTCATCCTAAAATTGTTCCAGTGGTCACAACAGAAGGAAGAATGGCAAGAAGAGAGTGGAGAAAGCCTTACTTGCCAGGCAGGACTCCAAAAACATAGCCATCCCTGCTGATGAGAATCTACTCATAGCATAAGTATGATATATTGGTTAGCTTTCCATTACTATAACAAAACAGCTGAGAAAATCAACTTAAAGGTGGAAAAATTTCTTTCGTTTTCAGAGAGCTCAGTCCATGATTGGCCCCCATTGCAGTGGACCTGTGATGAGACATCATCATGGTGAGGAAGACATGGTGGAGCCAAGCTGTTCACCTTATGGCTTCCAGGAAGCAAAGACACAGAGAGTGAAAGGACAGGGGTCAGATGTGGCCCCCAAGAGCATGTCTCCAAGGATACATTCCCACCAAGTAAATCCCTCTTCCTACCTTCCATATTTTCCCAATAGCCCAACAAATTGTGGTCCCATCAATTGATTAATTTATTGGTGAGGTTATAGGTCTCATGATCCAATCGTTTCCTCAAGTCCTCACAGCTCATTGGTGACTGAACCTTTAACCTATAATTCTGGAGAAAATGCTAGTTCAAAACTGTAACACGTGGTTTAGTTTCCCTTTTCCTTTCCTGACTTATATTGATTTCCATATCATACCTATGGAGGGTGCTGGCTCCCTTCTCTTCTGAACTAACCCCACTGATCCCTGATTGCTTTGGATCAATTTAAATGTGATTGAAGTTGGGCTGTAATCCTTTTGAAGTGTTATATCCTTTCTAAGTTTCTCAATGACTGTCATACAATATCAGAATAGAAACTTATTATTTGTGTGTGTGAGCATGCGTGTGTATGTGTGAGAGAGAGAGAGATAGAGACAGAGACACAGAGAGAGAGAAAAAAGTATTACATACTTATGCATGTGGGATGCACATGTATATGTGCACCTTATTTTTCCATACAGGGTCTCTCACTGAACATGGAGCTCACTGATTTAGCTAGGCTGGCTAACTAGAAAGACCCCCCCTACCCCATTTTCTTCTTTCTTCCTCCTCAGCACCAGAAGTAGGAAGTCTCATGCCACATACGCACATGCCACTGTGCCCAGTTTTGCAGGGGCACTGGGGATCCAAAATCAGATCCTCATGGTTGTACTGTACCAACTGACCTATCTCCCCAGGCCCAGAAGCAGAGTATTCTAGGGTCCCAGACACAAATAAACACTTTGTAGAGGCTGGCTGTACCACAACCCACTCTACCTGTTCAGAAGAAGGGCTCCTGAGGTGTGGTCTCTGGACAACTTGTATGTGCAAGAAGGCGTGGGCTTGTCTGGAGCTAGGCGTGCTGCAGGAGTCTGGACCATGGGAAACTGCCTCCATTCCTTCCCTACCATGATGGACTATACCCTTAGATCATGCGCCAACATAAGACATTCTTCTCTTAAATAATTTCTCATCAGACATTTTGTAACAGCAAGAAAAGTAACCAATAAGGCCTCGAATGTAAAAGAGCAACTTGGAACTTTTCTGCTTCTGTTGAAACTGTATCAAATCATTCTATTATAGTGTTATTTAATATGTAAGCTTTATATTAGTATACACAAAATATGATTAAAACAAGCAACAAATACATATGTACGTACATACATACATACATACATACATACATACATACATACATAAATATAGCAGAAGCTCAAACCCCTGGGTAGTGTGTTGTTCTTACATAAAGGATCAGAAGAAATGTATGGAAGTATTTTCTGGGATTGGTTTGTAACCCTCAGGGACTCAAGCTGAGAATTTTTCTGAGAGGCCAAAATCAGTGCTGTGGGTACAAGAGTGCAGGGAGGTGGTATCCAGTGTGAGGTACCCAGGTTCCCTTAGGCCCTGACTGTCAGTGCTACCCAGAGCTGCAGTGGTATGACGTTCAAAGTTTAGATCCCAGGGCATCCTTCTGTCTGCTCCTTCCACAGCCCTTGACCTCTGCGCCCTGGATACTTCATATTTTTGTTCAGTCCCTTTTTAAAAGATGAAAGCATGTAGACTGGGGAAGGACGCTCCTCTAGAATCACAGTCTGGATGTGCTTCTGAGTACCAGCTGCTGGGGACATCTCCGGTAAGATGTCTTTCTGAAGAGTTTATACCACCCTTTCTCTGAGCAGGACTGGCCCATGTTTCAGTGTTTCTGGAAATGTAGAAACTTGGTTCCCAGGATGACAACAAGTCTCTCGATTACAATGCCACAAGGCATTATCTTTCCTTTCAGTAGCACACGAGCAATGGTGTCCATTATCTAAGAGACAATTAAGTGAGACAAAATGAGCCAGGGGTGCTGTGTATAAACTCTTGGCACAGGAAGGCATCTGTGACTACCCTTTTCAGTATAGTTTAAGACAGAAAGGAAAGTACACCTCGCAGAGTAAGAACAAAGACTGAGCTCCTCTTGGTTGGCAAAGCTTCTATCATGATGGGGTATTTGGAGGCAGGAGATGCCTTCATTTTGGGTTTTGGGTACGTTTAGAATCATTGGTTGGCTTCAGAATGAATGAAAGCAAACGTTCAGAGAACTTTTCCACAATAGGCTGCAGTGAGCAAGGGGGTTTTCTGTAGCCAGACATTTTAAAGAAAAAGTAAGGTGTTGGTAGGTCTTCTTTATGGCTTGACTGTCACACTGGCCCTTCTGGGAGGAAGGACTACCACTGTAGTCATTTTTTCACCATACGGGAGGATTTGACAGCACTGGAAGCCATGGTTCCTTTCTTTAATAATTGTAAAAGCTGCTCGCAGTTGTGGAAGGTGTCTTCCTGTCTCCCCACCGCATCCTATGGAAAGGAGCTATTTCTTAACTAATTCTTCCCTTGGTGAGTCCAGATGGTGCTGTAAGAACTTAAAAGGGTCATCATTAAAAGCATGTGTAGCACCTTGTAAATGAAGGTGGTTTAAAAGAGCTTTGAGGATTGGGGAAATCTATCAATAAAGAATGATTTATTTTATTACTTATGTGTGTGGTATATGTACACATGAGTGTGCAGGGATACATGTAGAGGCCAGCAGGCTGTTACACTACTCTATGTTCTCTCGCTCTCTCTTATTCCCTTGAGATAGAGTCTGTCACTGAATCTGGAGCTAGGCCGGTGACAAGCTCGGCAGTTCTCCCGTCTCAGCTCCTCCGTGGTGCTGGGGTTATAGGCACAATGGATCATGCCCAGCTTTTTTTATGTAGGTCTAGGGATTTGAACTCAGATTCTCATGCTTGCCCAGCAAACACTCTTACGCATTGAACCATCTCCACAGCCCTAGGGAAGGAAGGTTTTTAAGGCAGATATGGAGAAACTGAGGAATCTGAAAGGAACAGCTCAGGTGATCATTCAAAAAGGAGAAAGTTGAGAATCCATGAGACTAAAGTACCTTCAGTACCAAGTATCTCATGAGGCGGAAGTTGGAACATGGCAGACAGGTGATGAGAATCAAAAGCCACGATGTGGTAATTTAAGCAATTGTGAGGAGAGGATGAAGTTTCCGGCTAAGTAACTGTAGTCTCAGGAGTAAAGAGAAGGGATGAAGTTTATTGACACATAAGAACAGCTGAGAACATCGGGAGGCTGTGAGGTTTCGACTGACTGGAAGAGCCGAGTGGCTCCAGGGGGCCACTGAACCACCTGAGACAAAGCAGTGCATGGGTGATGGTAATGACAAAGGCAGACAGCAGGTGGCATGAACTCTGTGTGTCAGGCCTCTTGTGTGAAGACTCTGGAGAGATCATGTGACAGGTTCTGGAAGAGTGTCCAGCTAGCCCTGGCCTCATGGATGTGTGAGCTGGAAGAAAGGCAGAACTTAAAACTCAAAAGGTATGCAAAAAAGAGTCTTAACATCTACCCCTTTCAATGGGGAAGACGGTGCTTTGAGGGAACTTCCAATTTTAGGATTTGTCCATAATTATGCCCAGGAGAGTCAAGCACCTGGGATGGTTTGACCTGAAGGGATGGCAGGGCGAAAGGTCACCGCGGAGGAGTTGTCGACAAATATGTCTTCCTCCAAGTGTGCGAGGGTTTCCAACATCCTTTGAAATCAGTCAGCGGTCGGTCTGTAATAATTGATGTGCACAGTCCTCTAATCAGGGACCAGAGTCTGATGCCAATTGTTTCTTTTACCTTTTAATGGATTCGAACTCTATACCCAAGCTTAGAAAATCAAAGCACTTCTGGAAGATATTTATTAGCGGCCAAATTATAAAAACACATAGCAAACCTTTGGTTTGCATTACAAGTGTTAATATATGCAGAGCCCCGTGAATAGCTCATCTTTCTGCCTCTCTTGTATCTTAAATTTTTCATTACAAATTTCCAGGGCTTCAAAGTCGACTCTCACAGCCAGTGCCTTTTTTCTCCCTTGCATGACAAAGAGCTGTCAAAAACGGTTCCTGGGCTGGTGAATTTCTTCCCCTTTTTTCTCTCATCTAAATGTCAAACAACTTAGCTTAAATAAAGCCCAGCATTCTTCGTCTGGTGCTTCTCAAAAGAAAAACACCACCACAGAAGGCATCTACAAAGGCCCTAATTAATGTTTCTCATTGATTTGGTTTTAGTGTGATGTATTTTATGAAAAAAATATGAATCCAGAGGCACTCTCATTAAAATCATTAGCAGGTCCACACTGGCTGCAAACAGCCTGGTACATGGTAGGGCTTCAGAACCCAGACTCATATACACATGCAAACATAGAACTTCCACGTGCACTTGTGCATACTTGTGCACGAACATGGTGTGCTTTGCAGATCATGCTCAGCACAGCTGGATATGTACACATACAGAATTGTGTGCAGGGTAGAAACAGAAGACCCTTACACACATACACGAATCACTGAGGCACACATGCATATGCACGAGGCTGATCATTTGCAGGTTGTACATGCAAACATACATACCAACATAGATGTATCTGATTTACCATGCTGACTGGCACAGGAGGCTCAGAGTGTATATCTGTGTGTACATGCTATGCCAGATAGTTTTAGTTGTCAACTTGACATGCCTGGGTAGAGGAAACCTCAATTGAGGAATAGTCTCCATTGACTTGACCTGTAGCCATGTCTGTGGGGCATTTTTTAATTGTTGAGTGACAGAGGGCCCAGCCCACTTTGGATGGTGATCCTGGGTTGTAAAGAAAGCAGGCTGAGCACAGGCCAGAGGAGCAAGCCAGTGAGCAGCGTTCCTCCATGGTCTGTGCTCCAGGTTCCTGCCTTGGCTTCCCTTGATGATGGACTGTGAGCTGTAAGCCAAATAAACCCTTTTCTCCCCAAGTTGGTTTGGGTCAGTGTTTTTATCATAGCAATGGGAAGTAAAACTGGAACACACATACTTTGATCATGGCTGCTGACCATATTGTAATGAACATCCATGCATTAGAGGGAGAGGCAGAAAGAACTGTCTCAGAGTTCTTGGTAATCTTGATGGGGAGGAGTCTAGACATGTGAAGGCTGGTGGCTTTCCACATTGCTACATTATTTCTTATTAAGATTTTCTTCCTATTTTTTTCATGAGTTTTCCTAATGCCACAAGTCAAAGGTACCATGTTAGGGCCATGCGCCTGTTCTCTTTTCTACAGAGATTTTGTGGATGGGTGGATTGTTTTTGGTGCACTTTATTGTGGTCTCTCTCTTGGTTCATCCTCATGAAGAAGGAAATGAGAAGAGAAGAGAGGAGAGGAGAGGAATTATAAATCTTGACAGAGCAGTGAGAACTTCATGATCTGGACTATTGAAGGTGACGTTATCTTCTATGGATGTCAGCTGCCATTGGAGATGGTTTTGGAGTTGAAGAAAGCCTCTCTTTCCTAGAGATTCATTCCTGTATGTCATATTTTGTTTCCTTTACAGTTCTTGGGTGATCAACCTGTTTCCATTTTTTGTACCATTTTAAGTGCCTATGCTGTTTTCAAGGATGGCAGTTTTGACTTTCATGATTTGAGAGGGACATGGAGGAAGCTCTAACTTCAGCTTCACCTCTAAAGTGCATGCTCTGTCTGTTCTCACCGTGGCTTGCCTGGAGCTGCCCCATCACTGGGCAGTCATCCGGAGCCTGAGACCAACAGTAATTATGCCTAGTAGGTCAAATAGCTCATGAAGGGGAAGTGGGAACACAAGGAGCAGATATATTTCCTCCCAGGAAACCAGAATAGAGGTCAGCACTGGAGCTTAGGGCCATAGCCAGTGTTGATATCATACAGTAGAGTTGCTCTCAAGTTGCTTGACGGTCATGTATTTCCTTCAGGACTTTGCAGAGAGCCAGTGCTGGGTACATGGAGTCTCAGAGACCATGTGTCAAGATACTGGCTCCTTCCCAATGACATATGAAGCTTGGACTGCAAACCTGAAATAGCCAGACTCAACTTTTAATCTTCTCCCAGGATTTTTCTTGTTGCCACAGGAAATACAGGCTTTCCTTTGAGGGCCCCCTGCCTGGCTCTGCCCCAGGGCCCTTCTATACCTGTACACTCACATGTCCCTTACAGAGAAGTTGCTACCCTGGGGGCAGAAACCTTCTATTTGGTAAGCATACTGCCAGGGGAAGGCCTCTGTGTGTCCAAGTTCCAACCTCATGCAAATGCCTTGGTTTCTCTAGACCTTCTCTCTGTGGGACAATCAGTAGACCTGCGTATCAGCCATTTTTTGCCTTCATTCTTTTAACACGTGGGTGACTGGGGACACATGGTGGTTTAAATTCGAAAGGAAGAGAAAGTCTCTTCTACTTCGCTCTTAACAAATTTGGGGGCTTTAGCTACTTACTAGCTCTTAAAATATAATTGATGTAGTATTTTTCCATTTGACAAATGACTGTAGCATATCCTTATTAAGAACCTTAGAGAAGAGCAGGAGTGAGGGGTTTTCAAATTAATAGCATTCATAAGCATAATATCCAATAGTGACATATAGAGATAAAATAAGTAACAGCTACTTTAAGCACGCGAGAGAGGGTAACGGGGGAGTTATGTGCCAAAGCTCTCCAAGTAATTAAAGTGCAGTCTTTGCGTTTTGCCATTTGTCAGAACAAAGTAAATATTGGAATCTTAGTACTTCCACCCTCCCGGCTAAATACCCTTCTGTGGCTATTCCTCAAATATTGAAAATACTTGTGGAAGTTCTAGTGTAAAACTGTCATCAGAGCAGTTTATGGGTAGATATAACCTATTGCCCCCCTGAATTCATGTGCCTACCATCCAGTTCATATCAATTTTGCTCTGGTCCCCATTAGCAAAGTTGTCAAAAAAATTCACAGAAAAATAATGACCTCGCAAGCCAAGAAATTTACATCCGGATATGAGCCATAAATCTGTATTAATTTAATAGTTAAAGTGCGTTAATGCTTTGTAATATTTTTTCTTTATAGAGAACACAATAGTGAGGTCATCTGTAATAAAGATGTTAATCCTGAGCCACCTGCTAGTTTGTTTTGCCTCTTGGGGCAAAAGGACATTAATGGATGAAATATAGCCTGGAGCTCCTTAAAATGCTGTTTTCTGGCAACCTCTATACAGGGCTATAAAACATTCACTCTGAGTGATAAAGAGTCTGGAGAAGGGATATACACTCTCCATCATGCCTGATCTGACGTTAGCTTTGTTAACCTATCACTCATCCCCTGACACTCACTGGGCAGCACAGCAAGTCCAGGAGCAGCCGAAGGCTTAGGAACAGAGTGAGTGGTCTGGCTTTCTGGACCAGTTTGTGGGGCTTTCCCTAAGAAGGTGCCCATTCTAGAATCTATACCTACTTACCCACTCCCCTCCCCATCCCTGGCATTTTGGTTCAGAAAAATGGAACATTGCCTTATCATTGAATTTCTGGGCAAGATTTAACACAAGCATAAAAATAAATAAAGTTCAACCTGTCATCTCCATAAGTAATTACTTTTTTGTATTGGGGAAAATATATTTTCCTTCAATTTCATTTACTCCTTCCAGAATAAAAGAATAAGTCCCTCACACAGCCTTTATATGCCTTTTTAATATTTGTTTTCTTTTTTGGAATAAATCATTTTTGCAGATACATGTAACAACCTATGTAGATTGCTCCAACCTCCAGGCGGGAAAACTTTATAATCTCCACAGGACTCACAAAACTGGAGGTAGAGACTTGACTTTGGAATCCAAGCATCTTGGACCATAGAAGCACACTGAGGACGCAAAAGTTAGCAGTCTAGCAGAGCAATGGCACACGAGGCACAAAGGGGCTCATATATTTGCCCTGCTACGTGGGGAGTGGGGAGAACATGGGCTCGGGTTGGTGGCACTCAAGGAGCCGTAAAGCAGTGCAGAAGGCAAGTGTCAGTGAACTCTCAGACGGCTTATAATGTAGATGAACTCCTCAGACATCACAAGGTAGCAGGACGGAGATAGAGTCTGAAGGAAGAATTCTATACAGGAAGTTCCAGAGGGAAAGACAAGTGATTCACCTGTACATAGAATGCAGGCACAGGAGGATCTTCCTCTGCTCAAAGCCTCTGATGACAGCAGAACACAGGAATGTACAGCCAGCTAGTATCCTGGCAGGATGGTTCTCAGTGTTGGAGGTATTTGGGAGGGGGCCAAACGACAAACTAGGATGCTTCAGAGGACACTGATGGCTTGCAGTATGCCGGTGGACAGAAGGCTCTCACACTGTCTCTAACTGTACTTTCTCTCTGGTTGACAGCAAGGACTTGAGCCCATTCTGTGACTGTAGGAGAAGGAAGGCACAGCCATAGGCTCTGTGTATGCCTTTGGAAGTCTCAGGCTTCCAGGCACAGCACAGGCTGCGTGTATGGCCGTAGCCCTTCTCACTGGAAGGATAACTATAGCTTTGCTGCGGGATCGACTCGTTTGACAGTGGAGGCTCTCCTTGGCTTAGTTTGCTTTACCTCAGAGTTTGAAGTCCTGCCATCAGCTTAGTCAATAAACATTCCCATAGGAGTCTAAACACAGACCAGTGTAGAATGCAGTTTATCTCCCCAACTCTATTTGTTTTAGCTGTCGTTTGTTGTTCAGTTACTTGCTAAGTCATCAAAAATATTGGGTAATTAACCTTGACGATACTTTGAATACGTTCTTAATGTTATTCTGCTTTTACCCATGAAGAACTTGAGGGTGCAGGTGAGTGAACTCATCTAGCACATAGGCTAAGCCCATGGCAGTGTTAGGACTCAGTTCTGGGGCTGTGTGACCCCAAAACTTGTGACCAGACCCACTTGCTATAGTACTTCCCATAATGCCCTGAGACTTTGGTCAGATAGTGGTTGAAATACATTTCTTGAATACAATAGCATTAGAGACAAATGTATTCAGCATTGTCTGCTCTCCCCCAGAATCTCTGGTCAGTACATCGGGTACATTTTTACCTCTTCTTCCACACTCTAAGGCATTCCTCCTTTGCATGCCCACTTTGAGGAAAGGCCAGGGTCTGTGGAAGACCTCAGGAAGGGATGTTGGTCCTCTTTAGGCCTGCTTCTTGCTTCCAAGGCCCGGAGTCTCTGATGGCAGCTGATCACATATTTACTTCTAAGTCTCAGCTCACCTACCAGGCTGAAAAAGACCTTATGTTGTGACGTGATAGCTCTGCATCATTTTGTTGGAAGCCAGAGAGGCACAAGCACCTCGTGGTGTCTGGTGTTTATGACCTCAACCCTCAGGGGTAGCCAACCCAATGGAGATTGATTTTTGGAGTCCCTGGGCTGCTGAATTGGGGGAGAAGGACTAGAAGGGTGAAAATTTAAGGAGCACCAATCTGCCCATACTGTGCTGTTAGCTTTCTCTTCATCTCAAGTCTGTGAAATGGGTACATCGAGCATGATTTATAATGAGGCGTGTGAGGTTCAGGGAGGCTACTCACTCATCCACAGTCAGCCATAGCAAGTTAACAGTGGAGTTTATTTGAGCTGAGACTTGACCCTAAAGAACAAGGTTTTTACTCTACTGTGTAAGGAAATTTGCAGTAAGCAAAGAAGATTACTAGATGAATCCAATGGAAACCTCTATTGTTTGAGAACAATCTTGAAGTTAATCTGATTTTAGCCTTTTATTGTTCCCCTGGTGAGCTGTTTTACAGTGTGAGTCGTATATAAGTGCAGGCCATGCAAAATAATTCTTGTCTATAGAAATGCAAATAAATTCTGTCCAGTCTGGGCTTAATTGACTTTCCCCTTCAACTCCCTCAGCAAAACAAAACCAAAACACCAGTTTCACATCCGTCTAAAAATTCATGCCTCCACGTCTTTATTTCATATTCATACTTGAAGCTTTGATTTCTCTTTTGAGCAGGTCGTAGCATCGTTTCCAATTCTTTTTGGCACATAGGTTCATATTATGTTTATATTCACTTAATTAAATGAATCAAAAATTTGCCTTTTGTGGAAAGTTACCTTTCAGGATCTGTGTCACTGAAAGGCAAGGCTCGGGGTGGCTACTCCCACGATGGGTCTCTACTTAGTCATAGGTAGAAAGCCAGAGCTGGACAAAGCGGTGCTGAGAGGAGACAGCTATTGCCTACATCACCCAAGCTGAGCTGGATAGCCCGGTTATTGATTAAAGGAATCACATACCATTGCTATTTATAAACCCAGGGCTCCAAAGAGAATGTTTGTTTTTCTTGCTTTTAATTATTGAACATGAGAAGCCAGTGTTATTTTGCCAACAGCGGCACAATAGGTCCCTAACGAAACTCACTGAGCTACTAATAATTAAACCATCAAGCAAAAGTAACCACAGCAGTCAGATATCAATTAACATTCTTCAATAATTTCTCTTTTGTTTTGATTGTTTTTAAAGAAAACTGATTTTGATGTTATTTCTTCAACTGCATCGCACAAAATGTCCACCTCTGAGGAAACTATTGTAAGGGTTGAACTCCAAAGTCACCTAGTCCCTGGTTTGATCATTGCCTTGCCGCTGACTACCACATAGCTCTGGGTATCTCACTTTGCTTTTCTGAGACTAAATCCTTGAATGTGGAAGAAGGAACTTATGTCAGTTTTTTAAAGAATTGTTGTGAACTTAAAATGGGATAGCTTAAATTTAAGAACCTAATTTAGCACAAAGTTCACTGCCTGTTCCGTTTGTTCTTCCTCTTTACCTCCCTCTCCTATGTCTTCTTAGAGTCTGTTTCCATAAGCCTCATCTTCTTAGCGATCTTTACAATATCTCAAAGTATGTGTCCATATCTTCATCTTTGAAATTACAACCTGGATGTGCTACCTGCCAAACTATTGGATCTAGACACCATGGAATGGTACCATAGGATGATAGGTAATTGGGCCAGTGGTAATCAATTTAAAAAGAAGATCAGTCCATCAGGTTTACTACAGGGGAAGAAGAAATCAGTTTTCTTTCCACAATCGACTCCCATAGCTTAGGGACAGAGAGGGCTCAGACTAGCTGAAAGGATATGAATTTGGGTTTTGGATCTGCTTTCACTACACAGCCACAAGACAACAGTCGATCTCAGATCTAGTCGATTTCTAATTCTAAATCCCCTGTTTATTCCATTGAATATTATGCTTGATACTAAGGGAAGTCATTATATAGTGAGAAATGGATCTGAGCAGAGATGAGTAAGCTTGGAGAGAAAGAGGGGAGAGAGAGAGAGAGAGAGAGAGAGAGAGAGAGAGAGAGAGAGAGAGAGATATTTTTATGTAAGTTGTTCTGGACTCCATAAGTCTAGGTGTATTTCCTTTGATTGTCCCTTTAGTAATGGGCTCTGATGTAGATGCTAGTTCTCCCCCACAAGCCCATGCATTGAAGGATGGCTCCCAATGCAAGCTATGTTCAGAACAGAGGCTTTGGGAAGCGATGAGCTCATGAGAGCTCTTGCCTCTGCCACTGTTCACCAAAATCCCTAATTCCTTCCCTAAGTTGTTTATGTCAGGTATTTTGCCGTTCTTGTCTGACTAACACATAAAGCAACCCTCAAAACTTTCCAACGAACCAGGTGATCACTTGATGTGTTAGTTACTGTCCTCAATGGCCTGAGAAAGGTGGCTTAAGGGAAGAAGAGTTCATTTAGGCTCACAGTTCAGGGGGAAGTCCATCATGGTGTGAGGCCACCGGTCACATTGCACCCACAATCATGAAGTGAGGAGAGAAGAATGCTCATGCTCATCTGACTTTGTCTTTTTTGTGCAGTCTGGACTTTTGCCCATGGAATGGTGCCATAGTTAGGCCACATCGTCCCACCTCAGTTAATCTAAGCTAGAAACTTCCTCATGAACATGCCCAGAGGATTATCTCTTTGGTGAGTCAAGATTCTGTCATCTTGACAATCGGTGTTAACTGACACATGTGGATAATTGTGCACAGAAACTTGCTTCAAAGACACAAAGATGTTGAGGGGAATGACAGGAACAATTACACTTTTAAAGTGTACAGTGAATGTGAAAGTGTGAAGCTGTGTGAGAAGTGGAACAAACACCAGAGGTGACCATGTCAGATTGCTTCAATCACCTGCTGGAGTGGGAGTAGCTGGGAGGTAGTCTGAGTGGGCTCATTTGCTAACTCCCTCTAACATGAGGTGCTGTCTTTCGTTATAGGCTGGAAGGCTCAGATGACATCCTTCTGGGGAGTCTAGAGAGAGATCAGGTTCAGCTTTTACTTACCTGCTGAGCTAAGTTCTACCCAGGAACTTGTTAACAGCTAACTGGGAGAGATGGATCATCTCCAAGTAAGAGAGAAAGGAGCAGCGGGGTAAACTGGACATGAATGGGCTACAGGCATGTGAAACTGTGGACATGAATGGGCTACAGGCATGTGAAACTGTGGACATGAATGGGCTACAGGCATGTGAAACTGTGGACATGAATGGGCTACAGGCATGTGAAACTGTGGACATGAATGGGCTACAGGCATGTGAAACTGTGGACATGAATGGGCTACAGGCATGTGAAACTGTGGACATGAATGGGCTACAGGCATGTGAAACTGCCTCATTTACAATTTGGAGAGTGATTTGCCACGAAATAAATACTGTCTACTCTAATTAACAAACCTTTCCCTAAATCACAGAAGGCATGATCCTAGGGCACAGTGAGGAAAACAGGAATGAGTCTCAGCCCTCAAACTAGAAGACGATGTTCTCAGGAAGAAATATAATACAAGTCAGAATCTAAGGAGAGACACAGGTGATTTGGAAACTGGACAGAAACCAGAACCCAGAGTTGTTCCAGGCTGGGGCTTCTTGGTTGAGGTAGGTCATAGTGAGGCTTGAAGGATGGATTATGTTTTGTTAGGTGCCAGGGGGGGGGTGCAGAGAAATATTACAGGAGGAGGAAACACCATGTGGGAAAAGCACAGAGGCAGAAGCTATAAGAAAGTTTGGAATGTAGGAGTTCTTGGGGTAGAGCCCGGGAATAGACCTGATGAGTCTGGAACTGTGTGCTGAGGACTGTACTGGAGCATTAAGTCCAGGAGGAGGAGCTGGTGAAGAATTTGGCAGATAAAGAGAGGTCTCCTCAGAGGCAGCTGAATCTCTGTGAGTTCAAAGCCAGCCTGGTCTACAGAGCGAGTTCCAGGCCAGCTGGAGCTACAGGAAAACAAAAATGAGCGAGAAGCCTCCTCCGAGCGGGGACAACAGGAGCTGATGAACAACTAGGTAAAGAGATTGCTGCAAAGGGGGAAGACGGTCCGATTTCTGTAGAGGAGTGTTCCTCAGCTGTCTCAGGGAACAAGGTAATGACGGAGAGCTGTGGCTGTGAAACTGGAGGACCCACGTGGCTCTAGCCACGTCTACCAGAGCAGCTGAGCTTTTATATCAATTTTCTAAGACGAGGATCAGGTTAAAATGTTGTTTGAATAGTGGTTTGGGCTGCCAGCTTCAATAATAATGACAACAACAATAATGCAAAACTACCTACAGAATATCTGGTATACAGAAGGTCTGCACTCGCCTGGGAGTCTGGACTCAACTATTTGCTGTCAGATTTCTTTATCTTCCTTGGCCTTAGTTTTCTCATTCTTAAAGATTTGTATAATCTAAATAATGTGTTATTCTAGTTACATCTGTTACTGTGATTAAAAACACTGTCCAAAACCAACTCAGGAAGGAAAGGCTTTATTTCAGCTTATAGGTTACAGTCCATCATGGACAGAATTCAGGGCAGAAACTCAAGGCAGGAACCTGGAGGCTGAAGCAGAGACCATGGAGGAACACTGCTTACTGGCTTGCTCCAAAGCCCATATTCAACTGCCTTTCATATATAGCACAGGACCACCTGCCCAAGGATGGTACTGCCCACCGTGGGATGGCCTCCTCTATCAGTTAGCAATCAAGAAAATGCCCCATAGATATGCCTGCAGGCTAATCTGATGGAGGTAATTCTTCAGTTATGAGTCCTTCTTCTGAGGTGTGTCAAGCTGACAAGAAAGTTTAGGTGTCACAGGTTAGATAAAGAAAAAGTTTTCAGCTTCTGTGGCACTCTCTGGGCAAAAGATGGTTAATTACCTGCAGTTTCATTCTTGGCCTCTTCAAGCCAGAACTTATCCAAATAAAATTTTCACTTCATGCAAGAGTGGACTTGTAGAAAATGACCCAGTGGCTGTGTTGTGGGATGTCTGCCAAGGAAATTTGCAGTACAGAATGGAACCAGGCCAAAAGAGAGGCCACATAGGATGAGAACAGCAGAGGTAGAGATGCAGGGCAGGGCTGCCCAAGACTACTGGGGTCCAGATGATTCTATCCGGAGCCCCAGATGCCAGCTACGCCAGTCGCTGCACAGTGATCTGGGTTTCAGGCTTTCCTCACTGCCTCCTCCTGCTCCTCACTTTTGTAAAGGGGCTGTTCATTCTATGCCACTGTATGTTGGAAGCACATAACTTTTTTTTTATTGTATGGGGATTCACAGTTAAGAGATTGCCTTCAGCCTTGGAAGAGGCTAGGACATTGGACTGATGCTGGGACTGTTAAAGACTGGGGATTTTTTTTTTTAATTTTTACGAAAACATTGAGAATTTCATACATGCATATAAGGTGTTTTGATCAAATCCATGCCCACTCCCTCCCCTCCAACATCTCCCCACAAGAGGTAACCCTAAAATCTTTTAAGGATTAGATACAAGCTCCCAAATACTTTTGACATTTTTCGCCTTGGAACAGAGTATGTTACTAACAGGCCCAAGGACATTTTGACTTTTAGCCAAGAAACTGGCTACTTTTCTTTGGGGTCTTTGTACCCTAACTGCCTAGCCAATTCCTACCTCCTATTCTTATCACGCCATCCTCTGAAGGGGTTACCCAAATTGCCAGTAGGGAATAGGGACGCCGACCGCTCTGGCTTCTTCCATGCTGAACAAGGACGCAGGGTGAGGCAATTGGAGTACCCCTTCAGTGGTCTATCTAAAAGACTCCAAAATTGCATAACTTTTGTCTCTACGGGGAAAAGAAAGTCCTTGAATCATAAATGGGAGATGTGAAGGAGAAGTAAAGGCAAGAGTAATTAGCATTACAAGTTCTAGACAGGGAACTAGAAAAAAGTCAGAACAGGGCAATTTTTAAATGTTCGTATGAGAGTCCATTGGAGTTCAGATTTTAAAATATGGAACAAATGCATTTTGCAGTATCACATGACTATCAGCTTATGAAGGCCTTGGGCCAAATGTTGTGGTTTTGAATGTGAAATGTCCCCGTACGGTCGTGTGTTTGAACATTGTCCTTAGCTGATGGTGCTGATTTGGAAGGTTGTAGAACTTTTACCAGATAGAGCCTCACTGGAGGACATCAGTCACTGGGGCCTTAAGATTTTACAGAATGGCCCCACTTCCTGTCCACTTTCTGCTTCTTGACTGAAGATACAATGTGACCAACTGCCTCAGGCTCCGCTCTCTTGCCCTCCCTGCCTGGCGGACGTGTCCCCTCAATCTGCAGGTCTCCAAATCTCCTCCCTTAAGTTGTTTCTTGTCAGGTATTTGGTCACAGCAACAAGAAAAGTATCCAATGTGTGCAAGGTGAGGCCTTTTTTTCTTTTTTGGTCTCTGGAGGCATTCTTTGTAGGTCAAGTCACCGCTGTTTGGGGGCTGAAAGGGGGCTTTCAAGACTGGCTGACTGGCAGTGTGTCCTGGACCCAGAGAAGCCTGGAAGATTCCACTCCTTAGACATGGGAATCTGGGATTTCTCGTCCAGATGTATTCTCTGTTCTTTCATAGGAATTCCAAAAGTCATAATAAATGTGTTAGGCAAATTTTAGAAACAGTCTTAAAGGGTGTCTCTGGAAAGCATATAGTTCAGCTCCATTCAAGTCAGAATATAAGCAGAATATGAGGTTTTGCTGCCTCAGTTTCCCTACTCAATTAAGTCTCATAGGTTGGGGACAGAGAGAGTTCAGAGCAGCTGAAGTCATGTGAATTTGTATTTGGGATCTGCTTTTTACTGCTCAGCTACAAGCCAACAGTTGATCTCTCTGGACTTCCATTCCCCATTAGCTAGAGTGCTCTATCGACCCAGTGCAGAAACAGAAGAAAGACCTTGATCCCTAAAAATGATACTGATAGCTATGTCTTTTCAAATCTTAATTACTAAGAATTTTTAATGCATTTTTTTCCTCACTCAGTCTTGATCTAGGATACCCTCCTGTTATTCTCCCATGTGAGCTCATCTGTAGCTGTCTACGGTTGTGTCTACTGCAGACTGCTCTCAGCTCACATCTCAGATCCAATAGCTTTCTAATTCTAAACCCCATGCTTGCTTCATTCAAACCCCATGAAGTCAACAAACTGAGATGTCAAGTGCTAGCAGGCATCCAGCTCCCAGCTGCCAATTCAATGATCACAGTTCACATCTGCTGTATGATTCTATAGAACTAGTACTTCGCTTAGTCAACACAAGAAGGAGTTGGGTTGCCAGAAGGTCTTATTAAGAATATTTGTGGGGCTGGAGAGATGGCTCAGCAGTTAAGAACACTGACTGTTCTTGCAGAAGACCCAGGTTTGAACCCCAGCATCCACATGGCAGCTAACAACTGTCTGTAACTCCAGTCCCAGGGGATCCAACAGCCTCTTCTGTCCTCCACAGGCTTTGCACGATACGAGTACACTTACTTACATGCAGGCAATACACGCATACACATAAAATAAAAATTTAAAAAAGGATATTTGTATATTAATGACTCTACAGATTAATGACCTAGAAATGATGAAAATATGACGATATGACAATATCTCAGGTTTAGCAAGAATATATCACACTTTGGCTCATAGATTTTGGCACATCATAAAAAAAGTATGGTGTCTCCTTTGTCTTCTTGGTCCAGTTATCACTTCAAAACCGTAGTTTTATTATCCCATTTTTGGAATCTTGGTAGCTTCCATTTTAGAGATGACTTTCCTGAGACAGTTGAGGTATATAGTAAGTTCGTTAACCTGGAGAAAGTCATCTAACTTTTCCTGTTGCGCATGGTAGATTGATTCTCTGGATGTGCATGAAGTTCTGTATGAGCTAGCAGCTCTCAGAGAGTTCCACCCACAAGATTCACCCCTCCTCTCCTCCCAATCACTACATTACCTACAGCTCAACATGAGGCCTGGCCAATGAGGAAGCTAGGCAGGGGTAACCACATTTGACTCTAGCCTAATTATTAAAAATTCATGACAGGTGGGCTCAGGAGGATATGGATGGAAGATGGGAGACCAATTATGGAACTGTTGATAAAACTCAAGGCAAAGGCAATCTGATTCAGACTCTAGATATGTCAAGAAGAGGGGCAAATTCATGGTGTTTGTATGAAAGGGTCAATGGTGATGGGCTAATGACTAGATGTGGATGTGGAGAGGGGAGGAAGATATTATGGATGAGTCCCAGATCTTTCATTTTGTGGTGAATGGGCTGTAGTGCCATTCATTAAGAGGCAAAACATGGAAGGAGTAGTTCAATTTGGCTTCCCTTTCCCTCCCCAAGGAGCTCTTTCTCTGGCGTGTGTTTGGAGAGCTGCGTGCTGTGCTCCTGCTTCTGAATCCTCCCTCCACAGCCACTTCCCTCCATGGGTTTTCTGCAGTGGCTCTGGATTCCACATGTACCACCATCCTTTTTCTTGTTGATCAAATTCACATGTTCGTTCTAAGTGGGATACTTTGGTTCCTGTATAGGTGAAGGGGACTAGGTAATATTTCCCAGTGTGTTACAGATCCTTTAATCTCCACACCAGACCCACACAGTGCTATAAGGTTATTTCAGAGTTTTACAAGAACTCCATGAGATAAAGGGAACCGTAATGAAAAGTTGTAAACTGTTAACAGTCACCTGACTGTTTCTGTTGGAACATCATTAATTTGTCCCATTTGCTGCCCCATTTATTTCTGACCTAATTGATGATCCTAGAAGAAGGCAGTCATCATTGGAATAGCTGGCTTGTTGCCTGCTCTGAGAAGGTGACTTGCTGTTTTAATCCCTTCCTTCAGAATGGCCTTTCTTTTCCAGGTGAACTCTCCACCAGGATTGGCTTTAACCTAAAATCCATATCTTTCCCCCAACAGATGGTACTTGGTTGGCATCATGCAGTGACCCTAGGCTGTATAACTTCCCTATAGGAACTCTTTAGAGTGAGACCCATTTAGAGGGAAGAATCATTGTTAAAATTATCCAGTAACTCAATATGGTATTCAATTTAGACCAACTTTTCATTAACACCAACATTGGTGACTAGAGGCTGAAGTCTAGATCCACACTAATAAGAGAAAACAACTCCCCAAGTGAAAATGTCTCCACAGACTCCGAAGGAAACATGGCTTGCACTGTGCCAGGCCGTAGTAGTGATCCTCTTTCTCCTCAGTTTACAAATTGTCTTCTGGAACAACTGTGTACCTGAACTGATGCTCTTGCTCTGTGCCATCATTTCACACGGACCAAATCACCCAGTCTACCTATGAGTGTCTTCATTTTATAGATGAAATGAGTGAAATTTAAGAGGACAGCTGTTATCAAGTCATCCAGCCCAAGTGGCAGACATGATGTGGGCAGTCACTCTGCCCTCTGGACAGCCTTACATTGATTTTACAAGGCTCTTTGTAGACTCTTCCTGTTTAAGAACACACAGCTTCTATCCAGAAGCCTTCAAATGACTACTCCACATATCAGCAAACCATGTTTCTCAGCAACGTTCAATACCCACACCCTCACTGTTGAACATGGAAGGGAAGAAATGTGGAGTTTTCATTGCTCTATGTGAGAAATTCTCAGAGTATTGTGGTGGGGGAGGAGACATCATGATGCTATTTTCTGTTCGTGGGAGGAGTAGGTTTGTAGGAGGACCTCAGTTTTGGATGCAGTGCAAGGAATCAGAGGCTCACACAGTGAAGACGTTCAGCAGGTGTAACACACTGGGGAGCAGAGCCAGCAGCGGGGATGAAGTGGGCCTCAGAAAGTTCCTTTCTTCAAAATAACACAGGCTCAACACATATAAGTTAACATGATATTTATTGTTTTCTCTTAACTTGTCTGTATTTAGAATCACCTAAAAGATGTGCTTCTGACTGTTTTGAAAGTATTTTCTGAAACAATTTAACTGAGGAGGGAAAACTCACCTTGAAGGTGGGCATCATCATCCCATGGGCTGGATCCTGGACAGACGAAAAGGAGAAGCACCAGCATTCAGCTCACTGCTTTCTGACTGTGGGCTCATGTGCTCTTTCCTTTTACCGTTGTGTCTTCATCCACCATGATGGGCTGAACCCTCAAACTGTGAGATGAACAAGCTTTGCTTTTTAAAAAGGATTTATTGATTTTTCTATATGTGTATATATGTGTGCCCACATGAGTCTTTATGTACCCCATGCATGCAGTGCATGCAGAGGCCAGAGAGAGTGTCAGATCCTCTGGAACTGGAGTGACAGGTGGTTGTGAGCTGCCCCATGTCAGTGCTGGGAACTCAACCCAGCTCCCCTCCAAGAGCTCTTACTGCAAGTCTCTTAACTGCTAAGCCATCTTTTGAGTCCCAACCCTTTTCTTTCCAAAGTTGTTTTTCTCAGGTATTTTGTTCCAACAATAAGAAAAAGTAATACAGGTGGGGTTTCCAAGTAGGTTGAAGGTCACTGCCGGAAAAACCATCTGAGGGCTAAGGCCTGCAGCCAGGCAGCAGCCTGTGGCAAATACTCAGGGCCCAGTCCTTGTTTAAGAACCTTTCTCAGCTGGGCATGGTGCACGCCTTTAAATCCCAGTACTCAGGAGGCAGAGGCAGGCAGATCTCTGTGAGTTTGAGGCCAGCCTGGTCTTCATAATGAGGTCCAGGCCAGCTGGGGCTACAGGGAGAGCCTGTCTCAAAAAAACCAAAAAAAACAAACCAACAGAAAAAACCTTTCTCTCCAGGTCCACCAGAGCCTTGGCCTGAGTTTTCTTGATGAGAGCTGGGAGGAAGGGGTGGAAACAGGTTTTCCAAGCCCACCCCTATGGGTCACACATAGGCCATTTCACTGCACAGAGCTCTGGGCTTTCTGGGGAAATCAGCTAACAGCTTTTCCTTGGCTTTTCTTGGACCGCTAATGTAATAGTGCTTATTTTCAGAATCTTTGTGAGTCTGAGGAAAGCATCTGAGTTTCATTGTAAATCCATTATGTCTTCTTTGGTTAGAAATTATCCCTGACAAGCAGTCCCACAGCAAAGAGAAGTCAGTATTATTTTTGCCGAATAAAAAGGGGGATTGGCCTCTTCTTTTATTATTTTTTCATTATGACTGTCCTCCTTTCAGTTGTGACATTCGATGTATTATTTAAGTGCTTGGTGAAGGACGGACTGAGGCGGGGTGGAGTAGGAAGATGAAGAGGAGCAAACGCACAGACACTGGTTTTTCTGCTCCTTGCCTGGGTAGCTGGGATGAGAATGAACTTCCAGGACTCTTTGGGGATCCCAACTTATTACCCTCAGCACAGGAGAGCACATTCTGGCTGAGGGACCCTCTGGACATTTCTGGGTCAGCAGAACCTTGGTTCCTTTCTTTCATATACCGGAACCCTTGTGCCTTTATTAAATATTAATTTGCTGTCAATAATTAAATGCTGATTATTTGATCTCTAATGGGGTCAGGATTCCCACAGTCCCATATTAATGTAATAATGCAAAAGTAAAAATTGCCTTTCAGATGGAAAAAAATGTACTTATTATTCTTTCTTTGTTCAGAGTAAAATGGTTTGTCTTAAATTAAAAATTAAAAGCAGGATTTTCTTTAATCTTCGAATTAAATTAATGCTAATTAGTTCTATTTTCTGTACAACATTCACATGCTAAAATCTCGGCCATTCCTTCAGTGTGTTAATGGTGCCCTTTGGCTGTAATCAAGATTGTCTTACATTAAAAATGATACAGTTAACTCAATTATATTAAGATTCATTGTTCTCAAATCACAGGGTTATGACTGGAAAGTGTTGGAGCTGTTGGAAGGGCTGAGCTTGCCAGGGTGCAGAATAAAGTCAGCCATCAATTCCATTTCAAAATCCCAGTCGCTGGAGAGAGGCTCTCTACACTCTGAGCTCTCCAGGTTTCCCCAGCCTGAGTGATAGGCCCCGCCCCGGGGTTAGGTGGGGATATCATGGAATATGGTTACATTCCTGCTGTCCCTGAAAGATGAGTGAAGGTAAGAGAGAGCCCTGGGGAGTCCCCCTTCCATCTTGGTGTCACCTGTAAGCACTGTTTCTCTTTCAACATGACCCTCACTCCCCCCTCACTCCCGGAGGATATAGGGCCTGAATTCTGGGTCAAGTAGTAGCCTTAGCAGCAAGGGTGATAACCATCTACTGCATCTGAATGGTGTTTACAGTCTGTGTGAGATACAATCAAGTGCTGCAGGGAATTGTTTGAACAATAGCCCTGCAGAGTCAGCCTTATTCTACACTTGTCAAATGCTCAGAGGGGTTGAATGTATGTCCTCACATCACATTGCTGGTTGAGGGACTGAATTAGCATTCTTACCTACGTGTGGTGCACTCCAGACCTTGTGCCTTCAACCATTAATATGTGCTAACACAGCAGTTCAAGAGGGGCTTTGGTTTCCACACCCATAAAGATGTTGTAGGTGCCTATGTGTATGTGTGCTAAGAAATGAAAGAGGATAGGTCTACGAGCTTTTAGGAAGATAATATAGGGACTCACAAACCTTTAACCGAAGAATGTTTTTTCTTTTCCACCCTGGGCATCATCTTGTGTGAAGTTGTTTAGGAAGGAGGAGGGGAAGATTCTATCTGAGAACTCTCCATAGTATATCAGACGTGATGGCTATTGAATTATCCCTATCTCAGGAAAAGTCTGCAGAGCAAACTTGCTCTGGCTGCTCAGAAGCACCCACATAACCCAGGTGCAACCCATAACTTGACTCAGTTGCTAGGCTGCCCTGAACACAAATGTCTGTGGATACGGCTGCTGACTGTGTGCAATAAACAGCACTGGGCAGAGTTCCATGATCATATGGTCTAGGATCAACTGTAACTCTGATCTTGGAAAGGGGAAATTCTGCCAATATGAATATGGATTTGTTTGAGAGCCCTAAGCACGAACACCATGCATATCTTAATCTGGTTCACTCCTCACTATAACCCTGTGAGATAAGGCATGTCCACGTCATCAGTAAGAAAATGGACTGTAAATAAAAAGAAAAAAGAATCTGATTTGTTTCAAGGTCTTATAATACATCTTATTCCACATTCTCTGCCTGTTCTATAATACCAAACACCTCATCTGGGACCCTGTGTGTATGGATTCTGGAGTTAGGCTAGAACCTTAATAAAAGCTCAGGTCTAGGGTGGAACCTGTCATTTGATGAGGGTTCTCTTCCCAACTAGGTAGGTGTGTGTGTGTGTGTGTGTATGTGAGAGAGAGAGACAGACAGACAGACATAGAGGGAAGGAAAGAGAGGAGAAGAAAGAGGAGAGGAGGGAGAGAGAGGGGAGGCCTGAACAGCAAAGTAAATGTACATTAAATGCTCCTTTAAGAGGATTTCTGAGTCTTTCTTGCATAAAACATTTTCATAATGTATAAATTCTGATTTTCAGTTAACTAGCTTTACAATGCAACAAATGATACTTTCAAAGCAATCTGCCAAAATAATCCTCTTGGATTTTTATTGTTTAACTTTCCCGATCCGTGTGTTATAGTCACAATTTGCTAGTACTTCACAGCAGTATATAGTGATAGTGACCTGCCGCAAGTTTTCATAAAACCAAAATTTTCTTCTTTTGTGTTTGTATTTAATTCATTGTGGGCTAGCTTATCATTCATTTTTCAAAGCAGGTGGAATTGGTGCAGTAAAGATCTGTATACATGCCAAGAAGGAACTGAGAGTTCACTCAACCCATTGGGTTGCAGGAAGTGGGGTGTGGTGGGAATCTGTCCATATGACTCAGAGGACCAGAGTGACTTAACTCACTTTCATCTCAGTGGAGGTCGTCTCTAAACGCTTTAGCACAAGTGGCCTGGCTGGGATGGAGCCCTGTTGGGAGTCTAGGTGGCTCTTCTCAACGTGACACATCACAGTCTTGTCACAGTCACCTGGCGGTGCCTGTGACTCTCACTTGTCATGACATTGTCTTCTTTCCTATCCAACCGCTCATCGACCTGCCCTTTAAAGCAGAAGCAAAGTTCCAGGTTGGAAGGAACTTAGAAATTAGGTACTGACTGTCCTGTTTTCAAACCCAGTATTTCAATGATTGAAAAAAAATACTAAAATAAAAACCCATATCAGGAAACTGGAAAGGAGCATCTGTGGTTTTTAGAAATGTCAGTTCCAAGGACTGTGGCTGTGGCCAGATCAAAGGGAGACACCAAAGTCTGCCCTGATGTCTCCTCTTGAGGTAGAGGCATTGGAGGCTGCAAGAATGTGTCAAAGAATGTTCTGGTGCCTCTTAAATTAGAAATGTTGATGATGGTTTATCAGTAATCATATGACTTCCACAGACAGAAAGTAAGTTGTAGAGCCTCTTCTGACTCCGAGTCAGGAGCTGGGAGGCACTGAAATACCCATCGGTCTAAACAGAAACTCTGACGTGGTCTGCAGCACCTTCTAGCACAGATGTATGGATATTTCCCCTCTCCAGGGCACACCCGGGCAGCATCCTTATTATATGAGTCTGTTTTTTGTTTTTTTTTTATTGTTGTTGTTGTTATTGTTGTTACTATATGGAAATGCCTAAGGTACTTTATAAAGAAAGTAGGTTTATGTTGGCTCTTAGTTCTGCAGATGCAAATTCTAAGGCTTTCATCTGGTAACACCTTCTTGTTGACTGATCCCAAGGCATCGTATTGCAGGGCATCGTATTGCAGGGAACAGGGAGTACACATGTACATGTTTTATGTTTATCAGGTCTCTTGCCCGCTACATATAAAACCACCAGGATTCATCATAAGGACCTCACTCTACTGACTTTATCTAACCCTAATCACCTCCCAAAGCCTGCCTCCCCCAGACTAAATACCACAGTTGGATTAAAGCTACACCATATCCAGAACATGGTGCCTATCCCACATCTCTCAGGATGTATCTTGACCAAATTGTGCAAAGTTTGAACTACCAGATGTGCACCTTATACTCTGAAAGGAAATTTCTGACCATCATGAGACAATGCAAAGGCAATAGTTTCAACCTTTTCTTCTGATAAATATCTGGTCTTGAGAGAGCTTTTATCATCTAAGAATGGGTGATAAAAAACAAATAACGGCAAACATCTGTTCAAAGTGACCTGTAACATATGTTAAAGCAAACCACAGGTTCAGCATTGCATGGGAGAGAAGCAGCAGAAAGGGAAGGGAATGACCCAGTCTTGGTGCTGTGGGTCTGTAATAAAACTCAGTACGATAAAGGACAGAGCAGCTGACACCACTGTCTGAGACAGAAGAAATCTGCAAAGAGGACTAGATGGAGTGTGGAAAGTGCCCTGCTATAACGTGAATTGTGTTAGGGGCCTGACATAACAAAACAAGCTCACAGAAAATGTAGTCCGTGGTTCAGAAGTTAGGCACTGACTGTCCTATGTTCAAATCCAATATTTTAATAGCCAAAAATATCAAAATAAAAACCTGTATCCAGAAATTTAAAAAGTGGACTCCATGGTTTCAAGGAATGTCAGCTTTGTGGATTGTGGATGTGGCCAGATTGAAAAGAGACACCAAATTCGGACCTCATGTCTCCTCTTGAGGCAGTGGTATGTCGTTTACTAGGGTGCACTGAAGAATATTCTGGTGCCTCTCAACTTAGAGTGTTCATGATGGTTGAGTTGTAATCACAGATGCCTTCTACAGACAGAAATCTGGTAAGTTCCAGGGCCTTTTCTGACTCAAAACCAGGATTCGTGTAAAATATCCATTAGTCTAACTGGAAACTCTGACATAGCAATAAATTGGATAGTCTCCTCTAAAACAGAAAGGAACATGATAAGGAAATTAAAACAATAAATTATAAATTGATAGGTATAGAAGGCAAAGAATGGAAGTCTAAAGAACAGATATTCTGGGTTTCCAAAATCAGGACAAAAACCAAGTATGTTAAGGGAGACACAACAATACAAAAGAAATCTAGGCAAATTAACGTTGAAGTAAATAAGCATATTTGTCTAATTTTATTTAAATTTAGTTTTCTGAGGCAGGGTCTCAGTATGTAGGCCTGACTGGCCTTCATAGAGATCTGCCTGCCTCTGCCTTTCAAGTGCTGAGATTAGAGTGTACCACAGTGTCTATCTTGTTTAATTTTTTTTCACATCTCCTTTAAAGTTTATAAAACAAATTCTATGCAATATCTTCTTTACATCATCATACATCTTTCCACCTTATAAGCTAAGTGCAATGGTTAAGTTTCTCTTTTTTCCAACATTTGTTTTATGGATATAATAATAGGGAAATTTTGACTTGGTTGACTTAATTCTCTATAAAACAAATACCTCTGCAATCTTTATACAATAAATTATATCTTCCATAAAATTTGTTTATTATAGACAAACAAGAGACAGAGGTTAAAAAAATAAATATTATACAGGTATAAATAGTAGTTTAGTCATGGTAATCTACTACCCCAAGTAACATTAAGAAAAAACCCATTTCAGAACATGAAATTTTTAAAGTGTACTACAATTCCTGCCTTGTCTAATTTTATTTATTTAATTTTTAAGAACTTGTTTTTGGTTATTTTTATTTTGTGTATGAGTGTATCATCTGCATGTATGTAAGTATAGCTGTGCCTTGTAATGCCTGTGTCAAATCCCCTGGAACTGGAATTATGGACAGTTATTAGCCACCATGTGGGTGCTGGGAATTGAACCTGGGTCCACTGTAAGAGCAGGCAGTGCTCTTAACTGATGAGCCATCTCTCCAGCCCTGTGTCTTATCTAATTTTGATTTCAACTGAATTTTCGTTCATTCCAGGTGCAATGAGAATACATTTTCAGATATCCATTTATATGAAGCTGAATTACTGGTCTTCAGTGACATTTTACCTGTCACGCTGTCTAAAAACAAATACTATGCAAGATATCATTATATTCTTTAACTTATCATTAAAGTTTTTCATAAAAAATTCCAATAATTTCAAACAATAAAGTAAATACATTGTTTAAAATATATAGCTTACAAACAACTAAAATAACTTACACGGAGTAAAATTCTCTCTTTTACATATAGTTTGAAGAGTTTTGAAAAATGTAGGCAGTCATGAAATCAGCTCAAGAGAGAGGATATTTTCATCATCCCAGGTAGAATCATCATGCTCTTTGCAGTCAGCCTCTCTTCCCACTCCATCTCCTGGCAACCACTGAGCTGATTTTTTTCTTCATAGTTTGCTTTTTCCAAAGTGACTTATAAATAGAAGAAAAATTTTTCATGTCATGAATAGGCTGAAAGAATTCATGTCCACCAAACCAGCCCTACAGAAAATAATCAAAGCAATAAAAAAGACTGAAGAAAGAAATGACTATAGGCAAAGGCAACAGAAAGATGATAAATGAGGGTATAATTGTGGAAACACAAAATTGGAATAAGAATGCAAACAGAAATTTAATTTTTTAAAATTTATTTTTATTTCATGTATATGAGTGTTATACCTGCATGTGTGTAAGTGCACCCATGTCCTACATTGCCTTTGGGGGACAGAAGAGACTGTTGGATTCCCTGGCACTGAAGTTATGGACAGTTGTTAGCCACCATGTGGGTGCTGGGATTCAAACCCAGGTCCTCTGCAAGAGCAGTCAGTGCTCTTAACAGCTGAGCCATGTCGTTAGCCCCTGAAAACAGAAATTTAAATGATAGTAACCAATATACATCTTTCAGTAGTAACTTTAAACACCAATTGGCTCAGCTCCCCAGTCTGAAAATACAGACTAATTGAGTGGGTTAGGAAACAAAATCCATCTTTTTGTTGCCTGCAAGAAACTCATCTTACCTGCAAGGATAGGCACTACCTTAGGTTGAAAGGATGGGAAAAAATATTCCAAGCAAATGACAATAAGAAACAAGCAGGTGTTGCATTTCTAATATTCGACAAAATAGACTTCAAATTAAGACTAATCAGAAGAGATGAAGAGGGTCACTTCATTGTGATCCAAAGAACAATTAACCCATAAGATACTACAATCATGAACATATATGCACAAAACTCTGGCACATCCAATTTCATGAAAATAGTACTACTGGACTGTAAGGCACAAATTAACCCCAACTCAGTAATAGTAGGATGACTCCAATACCCCATTGTCTCCAATAAACAGGTCAACTGAGCAAAGAATAACCAGAGAGACATCTGAATGAAATGGTGTGGTACATCAAATGGATCTAACAGACATCTAGTGACTATTCCACTTAAGCATCAAAGAATACACTTTCTATTCATTAACTCAGGGAAGTTTCTCTAAAATTGATCACATACTGGGGCAAAGAACCCCACCCCCAACAGATACAAAAATTGAAATAATTCCATGAATTCTGTCAGACCACAACACAATAAAACTTAAAATCAGCACCAAAACAAGCTCTGGTAACTACATGAACACATGGAGATTAAACAACACACTCCTGAATGATGGATGGGTCAAAGAAGAAATTAAGAACGAAGTAAACGTATTCCTGGAAACTAAATAAAATGAAATGATAATACAGCACAACAAAACCTCTGGGACACTTTAAATCCAGTCCTAAGAGGGAATTTTATAGCTCTAAGTGCCTACATTAAAAGTCAGAAGCCGGGCATGGTGGCGCACTCCTTTAATCCCAGCACTCAGGAGGCAGGGGCAGGCGGATCTCTGGGAGTTCAAGGCCAGCCTGCTCTACAAAGTGAGTTCCAGGACAGCTGGGGCTACAGAAAGACCCTGTCTCAAAAAGACCAAAAAAAAGTCAGAAAGAGTACAAACAAATGATTTAACAATAAATCTCAAGAATCCGGAAAGGCAAGAACAAATGAAACCCAAACCCAGGAGATGAGAAGAAATAACAAAAATCAGAGAAGAAATCATTTTCAGTTTTTTAAGTGTTCCGCACTGCTTTCCATAGTGGTTGTACCAGTATTTAATCCCACTATCAGTGAATGAGTGTTCCCCTTCCCCACATTCTCACCAACATTTGGTGTCACTTGTTCTCTTGATCTTAGCCAGTCTGACTTGGGTAAGATGAAATCTTTAAGTAGCTTTGATATGTATTTCCCTAATTACTAAGGATGTTGAACACTTTTAAAGGAGTTTCTTAGCCACTTTCATTTCTTCTTCTGAGAACTCCGTTCAGATCCACAGCCTATCTTTTAATTGAATCATTTGTTTTCTTGATTGTTTTTTGAGTTCTTTGTATATTCTTGATATTAATCCTCTGTCAGATCTATAGCTGGTGAAGATTTTCTCCCATTTTGTGGGTTTCCTCTTCACTTGCTTGCTTGTTTCCTTTGCTGTACAGAAGCTTTTTAGTTTTTAGTACTGAGATCCCACTTGTTGATTGTTGACTTCAATTCTGAGCACCTCTGTGCTGTCTGATTTAGAGGGTCTTTTCCTGGAGTATACTGCCTATGTTTCCTTCCAGCAGTTTCAGAATTTCAGGTTTCACACTGAGGTATTTGATACATTTGGAGCTGACTTTTGTACAGGGTGACAGATAAGGGTTTAATTTCATTCTTCTACAGGTAGAGATCCAGTTTTGCCAGCACCATTTGTTGAAGATGCCGTCTCTCCTCCAATACGTGTTCTTGGCACCTTTGCCAAATATCAGGTGGCTGAAACTGCATGCACTCATGTTTGTGTTTTCTATCATGTTCCATTGATCCATGTGTCTGTTTTTGTGTCAGTACCATGCTGGTATAGTAATCCTCTCAGCATTGCTCTTTGTACTCAAGACTGCTTTGGCTATCCAGGGTCTTTTGTGGTTCCATATTAATTTCAGGGTATTTTTTGCTAATTATGTGAAGAGTGTTATGGGAATTTTTGATTGGCATTTCATTGAACCTATAAATTGCTTTGGGTAAGATGGTCATTTTCACACTATTAATTCTACCAATCCATGGGCATGGGAGGTCTTTCCATCTCCTTCTGTCTTCTTCAATCTCCTCAAAGATTTAAAACTGCCATTGTAGAGCTTTTTAATGTCTTTAGTTGGTTTATTCCTAGATATTTTTGAAGCTATTATGAATGGTAAGATTTGTATGATCTGTTTTTCCAATTGTTGTTATCGGTATATAGATATCTACTGATTTTGTAAGCTGTATGATACTTGTACATGATTGCATGTGTATACTTGAAGGCTAGATAACAAGAAACAGTTCCAGACAGGAGAAACTTCCCTCAAGTTGTTGGTCAGGGTAGTTAAAGAGACTCCCCAAATAACACAAGCTATTGCCATAGCCCTAGATTACCTTCCAGAACTTGAAGGTAAGACCCTATTGCTGAAGACAGGACATACTTTGGACAGAGGACTTGTAACAGTGGAGCTGGAACTGATCTGGAAGTCTCCTCCCTGAAGACCAGCTCGCCTAGTTTTAGAGAATACAATGCAAGCTGCTAAGGAAGAAAAATCAATCAATGGTCCAACCCCAGCTTTAAAACTTAATAACCACAACAAAGACCAGCAAAGCAAACATATCAGTGCAGTATTGGCACTTTTATCTTGGGTACTCAACAGCTACCTAATTAGACTTAAAGCCTACTCAGTGGGAGGAAGCTCAAGTGTGGCACTGTAACATTGCCAAATACACATGGCTGGAAAGGTCATAGAGCCTAAAGAAAACCCAGCATCTGTCATAATAAGGATCCTCATATTGTAGACGAGTGCCAGTCACCACTCATCAAAGAAGCTTTTTTTTCTTTCAACAGTGAAGCGCCCACATGCAGCAGAGGGCAGTGAACACAAAAGGCCATGGTGTAGAGAATAAGAGACTATAGAATGTGTGTCCCTGGATAGGACTGCTACGTTAAACCTCACCCACCCAGGGCTCAGGGACCACGGAGGAAGAGGGCATGGAAAGATTGTAAGAGCCAGGGGTAGTGCATGACCATAAGGAAACAGAGTCTCCCAGGCTTCTGAGAACTTGCTCGTATGAGCGTGCAGCAATGGTGACAACATGCACAAGACTCGTGCAAACTCATCCAGACAAAAACCCAGCACAGAACCGGGAAATGGGTAAGAAGCCCCAACCTTAGCTGGGGAACTATTGGCAGCTGATCACTGCTGGGCAAGAGAGAGCTGGTCTTCTTTAAGGCAATGATGCTAGATAGGCTGACCAGGCTCCAGTGAAAAAACTCACATTGAGGGTCTCTGGGTACACAAACTTGACTTGATAAGCCTTAATATATATGACAAAAATGTACAAAATTCTGTGGGAAGTCTATAGGGGGTGCAGATATGGGAGGGGTCTAAATATGATTAAGATGTATGTATAAAATGCACAAAAATTCAATAAAAATCTACATTGGAAGACAGAAGAGGCCATCAGATTCCCTGGAAGTGGAGTTTCGGATGGTTGTTACCTGCCATGTGGGTGCTGGGATTCGAACCCAGATCCTTTGCAAGAACAGCCAGTGTTCTTAACTGATGAGCCATCTCTTCTGTCTTCCGTGGTCACTGCACGATATGGGTGCACTTACCTACATGCAGGCAATACATGCATACACATAAAATAAAATAAAAATAAATAAAATATTTTGAAAAATATACATTGGGAAAAAAACAAGATAATAATTTGCTGACTGTATTTACCAAAGACTAAAAAGAAGGAAAGATGGAATGAAGTAAAAATGTGAAATTTCATTCTCTTTATATAAAGATAATAAATGTGGTGTGATTATTGATGCTTATAATGGGAGAAATCCACATCTAATTTTTGAAATATTGAAGTAACACCTATGTATGTGTAGTTAATGCTAGAGTGTTTGTTTACCTGTGTGTCTGAGACCCTGGGTTTGATCGCAAGCATTATTAAAACAAAGAAGAATAAAAGGAAAACAACAGAAAAAAGGCCGTATCGAACCAACCGTCCAAAGATGGAACATTATACCAAGGTAAAAAGAACCAGCCAGGTGAAGATAAGGGCAAATATTTAGCAAAATTGCTTTAAAGGAGATATTATTTTTAAATATGATGTATAATTTTGATAGTAACAATAAAGCTTCTTCTATTAAAAAGACAAATAATCACTCTATCCAAGAAGTGAAAACGTGTACAAATTATAAATTACTCTAGAATGTAGTCTCCAAATTTTATAGTCAAAATTTCAGCTGTAAGATAAATGTGTTTTGAGGAACAGGGTGTGGACTGAGCAGTTTAAACATAATAAATACGTGAATAAAGGAAAAAATGTAGCCAAGTGTGCGAGTTGGAAGAAGGGAAAGAGAGAAAAATGACAGCTGCTCCCTGACCATATCTGGTCAAAGCCACAAAACATCAAAGTGAGGAACTTCAAATAAAACATCTGCCAATCAGCTGTGGGAACTTTTTAAGGCACAGCATTTCAATGCTTACAGAAAGAAAGGCAAAAGCAAGGATGGCTTAACCTCATCCCAGCCTTTAAGCTCCTTGTACTACGACTAGAAAAATTCACCTTTAAAATGACAAAGGAACTTTCTTAAACAAGTAAGATGGAAATGAAAAGAAGTTGTATTTTCTGTGAAAACAATAAACTTCATTATCTTTACTGTGTTTATTATGTTTTCTTCAATAACTCCGTGCAAAATTCATAAAGATGAATATATAGTAAACAATTCCTAAAAATTATCCACATTTTCACTTTTACATTAAGCAGATAAATAAATCTTTCTGTAACTGCTTAATGATTTATTTGAGCTAGTAATTATATTCAGTAATATTAAAGGTTTACAACATTTGTAAAATTCAGAACTTTCCTATAAATCTTCAACAAATATTAAATATTTATTTAATAATTTAGCAAGAAATGTATAAAACTTCTAGCAAGAAAATAATGTGGACTTGAACAAGGACTCAAATACTGAATAAAATGTAAGGAAAGAGAGAGAGAGAGAGAGAGAGAGAGAGAGAGAGAGAGAGAGAATTCACTGTCAGTCAGTCAAAGCAACAGGAATTAGAAACCCAGAAAATTCAAATAATACAGTCTGAAAAAAGACCACCAAAATATGCTTAAATCGGATAGAGTTATCAATGCTAGATTAAAAAAAATACCAAGATGATAACCTTGGCTTTAAAAGTACATATTGTACGGGGCTGGAGAGATGTCTCAGTGGTTAAGGGCACTGACTGCTCTTGCAGAGGACCCAGGTTCGATTTCCAGCACCCACATGGCGGCTACGAACCATCTTTAACTCCAGTTACAGGGGAATCCGAAGCCCTCTTCTGATCTCCGCAGTATTGCATGACACAGGTGTGCTCACATACATGCAGGCAATACACAGAAAATAAAAATAATAAATAAAATTTAAAAAATAAAATAAAAGTACCCATTGTAACTAACAGATGGAGAATGTAAACGAATATCTAACATACATCGATAATCGAGAAGCACGATAGGAAAATAACACACACTCAAGAAAGTGGATACAGGTGGCGAAGGCCACACAAACAGCAGATATTCTCAGGAATCGGGTTTTTTTAATTTTTAATAACTACATGATTAGAAGAAGCATTTCGCTACAGATTTAACATACTCAGTAACACACTCCAGAGCAAGAGTACATCTCTTTCACAGGTTGGTGCAAGTGTCTAGGTTCACAGTTGAGTTAACATAGTTATACAGTATTGAACTCAGTATAAGCCCTGTAAGACATAAAACTGAATGAGTTTTTTAACCTTTAAAAAAGATCTCCATTTCATTTTAGAATATATTGTTCCTTGTGGAAGGACTCTTTGTTTTTGCTACTAACACTGAGATGTTGGCACATGCATCTCTAATCTGTATGTATCTGATTATTACTAGTCTTAATCGGTTGCACTTGGATCCTTGGCGCCTGTATATGTCTATAAAGTCATCGAGTAGATTGCAGTGGTAATGTTTATCACCTCTACTAATTAGCATGACATAAATTTCCATGCTTCCTCCTCAAATATAATACATTTTTTAAAAATTTGTTGATTTTTTTTTGTGTGTCTATCACACAGAACATCCCAAACCATATTTGACTATACACCCACTTTCCAGATGGCACCCTCCCATAGCCTCCCTCTCCCCACTTGAGCCCTTATACTCTGATATCCCTGCTACTGTCTGCTGTGTTGTTGGCACCCCAGCCATTCCCCACTACTTGCCCTTCTGGTGAATCTAGTCAGCCTGTCAGTCAGTTTAAGTGCACCTGTGTTGTGCAGTGCCCACAGAAGTCAGAAGAGGGTGTTGGATTCCCTGGGAACTGGAGTTGCAGATGGTTGTTAGTGGCCATATAGGTGCTGTGGTTTGAACCTGGGACCTCTGCAAGAGCAGCCAGCGTTCTTAACCGCTGAACCATCTCTCCAGCCCCATCTTCTCTTTTCTTACACATTCCGTTTGCATGTCCCTAGCGGCTCTCTTTCCACAGATTTTCTATTGGTTCTCTGTAATGATAACTGCTGGGGCTGCTGCTGGGTCATCAGCTACCACCGCTGCTTTCTACTGCCCTTGGTGCCTCAGCTACCTCCTCCTCCTCCTCCTCCTCCTGCTGCTACTGCTGCTGCTGCTGCTTCCAAGGTCGATGGCAGCTCCTGCAACTGGAGCTCACCACCACCTTCCTACCACTGCTGCTGCTTCATGCTACCAGCTCAGGCCCCTCTAAAGATGGATAGGAAAAGCAGGCAGGAAAAAGACAACCCAAGGGAGGCCTTCTAGTCAGCCTGATGTTGTAAGGCCAGGGAGGCAGCACAGGTGGGTATCTCCTGGCCAGCCCATAGAGTGAGCTGAAGTCAGCACATATAGCCAGAAAGATCTTGGTACCAATCACTGCAGACTTTCATGAAAAAGGATTGTGTTTATACTGGTCATAGATCATAGCATTGTCTGTTTTATACTAGTCACAAGAGTCCTTCTGATACTACCAAGGGATGTGTATCCTCTCTGGTCAAGGTGGAAGAGGCTGCAGATCCTTTGGAGCTTGTGATGGCCAAAAGTCTGGCACAAACAGACTCAGTTATAGCAGCAACAGCACCGTCAGGGCCAGACTGTGCTTCTGCAGCAAGCAGCTGTGCACAGCTTCCTCAAGGTATCTTCAGAGTTCAAAATGGCTGATGCTAACACAAGGATAAGGATAGTCCCACCGGCTGCTTGACTGACAGACAGTCCTTTGCTCAGCTGCTGGGGAACTGGGGAAGAGTCTAAGAACTGGCAACTGGGGAGTGAGTCAAAGAAATAAATTCTCATCCCTCAACATTATGCTCTTTACAGGAAAATAAACAGCAGAAGGACTGATTACATTAAAGATTTATCATTAACATTGATAGTGATTTTAGCCAATTTAATGACGCTCTAACAATGCTTACCACTTGCTCTGCACGCAGGGGGAGGTGGGTCCCTCTGATCTGACTCAGATTTTAAAAAGCTCTGATTAGAAAATATTTCTCTTAACATCATGATAGATTTACACAAAATAAAGTTGAAATCCCAAGAAGTTTCAAATGAATAATTCAGTTGAATACATGCAGGAATCTGCAGAAGATAAATATTCTTTTCCGAAAGCATCACTCAAAAATGTCTTCTGTACTGAAGATCTTAAGCAGACTTTCAACATTTACAGCACCAGCTATATTTAGAGTATAGAGCAGCTTTGAAGAGAGATGCTCACCCAGAGTGTCCAGTGGAAAGCACACCCTTAGTAAAAAGGCTTAGGTGTTAGTTGATTTCTCAACTGGATTCTAGGAAAACAGGAGTAGAGGAGAGGAAAGGAGTCAGGGTCAAAAGTAAAACCTGTTATAAGATTGTTATCAAACTGCCAATACTACAGACAACTAGACATCCAAACTATTGTGTGGTAGCCACTAGATCACACAAAGGACAGAAACAAGAGAGAGATTTTTATTTTGGCTCACGGTTTCTGAAATAAATTGTAGTCTGTTGTGGCAGGGAAAGTATAGTGGTGGGAAGATGAGGCAGTGGCTTCACACCTGCCAGGCCAGAAAGCAGAAGGGTGGCTTCAACATGGGGCGGGCATCACCGTCACGTGCCCACTCCTAATGACCCACTACCACCAGCCTCAATCTTACAGCACCACAAGCTGGAGACAGAGCATTCAGCGCATAATAGTTAATATTTGGACTGTGCTTAAGAATTTTATGTCCCATGGCTGTTACCAGGAGCAGTGAATCTCCACCTTCTCTATTACATTAGTCAAGAGATGATCCATGGATTTTTAAAAACATTACTACTTTATTGAAATATAACTTTCTTATATTTTACATAGACTTAAAAGATGTCATTTGAGATACACATCCTAAACTACCACCTCAATGATAATCTCAGATATATCCGTCCTAAATTCCCTCATACTGCTTTTCAGTTCACCTGATCACTGGGGGCCACTGAGCAAACTTGAGTGTCATAGTTAATGCCCATGTCTTATTCCAGGATTTTGTGTTGTCAAGAATGTACATCATCTGGGGGCAAAACATTCATTAAAGCATGACAGATATGAAATGGGGATATTCACTCCCTTGTACAGGAGGAAACTGAGCTTCTCTGAGAATGTAGAACAGTAAAAAATAGAGCATGCGCTGCTCTGAGTTATCTGTAGAGCTCCACTTTCACCTGGTAGAGGCATGTGTCCTCGGGAGCAAAAGAAACATAGCTTAGCCATGTGACTTCTGCTGTAAAGACTATTTGAAGGGCAGCCTGACATACTAATATGTGTTGCATTTGTAATTTTGCTTATACTGGAACAATTTCACTCAGCAATAAATTGTTGGGTCAACAATAAAATAAGTGTGTGAAACTGGTTTAAAAAGAAGAAAGCTCTGATTAGAATGAGTAGGAAAATCATCCCTTTACCTCAATGATAGTAAAACTGTGGGCCAAGGGGAGAGGGGGCTGCAGAGATGACTCAGCAGTTAAGAGCACCGGCCACTTTTGCAGAGGACCTAGGTTCAATTCCCAGCACCCACATGTAGGCTAACAACTATCTGTATCTCCAGTTTCAGGGTATCCAACTCCCTCTTCTGATCTCCATGACATTGCATGCACAGGTGAATTTACATGCAGGCAAAACACTCATACATACAAACATTGATAAATAAATTTTTTTAAATGTTAAATATAGATCAGGGCTGGGAAGATGACTCAGTGGTTAAAGCACCCTAATGACTTGGCTGTCCGATTGAGCACTCAATAAAGCAATCTACATCTAAAATAAAGCAATCTGTATCTAAAATAAAATTAGCAACCAAGATTATAAAATACTAGGAGGCTCATGAGTAAAATCTTCCTATTCTAGAATCTTCAGTGAGGCTAAAATGCCAGGCAAGGCATCATCAACTGTGCTCAGTACCCCTCAGAATAATCTTGCCTCTACTTTTTGCTTGAAGTTTAATACAACTCTCACCCCAAAGTGGATAAGTGATAGTTTAATCCAGAGCCAAATATTAGTGACCAATGGCCCATAAACACAGATTCATGTTACCCTAAATTCTGTATTCCAATGTGACAACAGTTTAATGAATTTTTTCATAGTGACAGAACAAAGAAAATCATAAAGTAAGCCACTTTTCAAACTCACTGATGAAAACATCAGGTAGGCCATTTGAGATAAAGTAGGGAAATCTCCGCTATGGACCTCAGATGCTATATGACACTCTCAGCCTTTTGGTTGGTGGGATCTAATCACCTATTAAGTTAATGCATTTTAAAATGCATTAACCTGTTAGTCATAGGGTATCAGGAGAGATACAGAGGTGGTCAAGGAGTGGCTATTAAAGTAGCTAAAGCTAGCCCAAGATAAAATGTAGTTTGGGCTCTGGACTTGCAGCACTCCAACCTCCGCACCATCACTGAACCAATCAGTGAATCCGCCTTGCAGAAGGTTCAGTACAAGGTGTGGTGCTTTTTAAGGAACTTTTGTCCTCAAAGTCAAGGTTCGATCACAGAGGTAGAACCTACGGGAGCCGCAAAGGCAGTCTCTGGAAGGCCACCTTTGGCATGTTGATGCCAAAGCTGGAGGACTGCAGAACAGAAGTCCTGAGGGGAAGGTGACAGAAAGGGTGCAACAGGAGAACAAACCAGAATGAGCTGGAGCCTGTGAGAACAGCCATGACCAAGGCAGCTCTGATGGCTGCTGACCCTGTTGTCAGGCGTCCTGCAGAAGCCAAGACCCTTTGTCAAGCGGCAGAACCTACAAGTGGCTGTGGAGTCAGGAAAGCTGAAGAAAGATCCAGGGCAAAGTCGAACCATGGCTGACGGCGAAGAGAGGAGCTAGTGGGCACGGGCCAAGGAGAGTGAGCGATAAATGCTGCTTGAATGCAGGGATGCTTCTCATGACCTACCCTAACTGGAAACATGAAGAAAGGATCAGGGCAATGCAGTTCAGCCTAGCCAATTTGGCACAACTACGAACAACCACTTCGAAGTCCTCCGGACGTGTACTCACCTGACCCGCATCCTGTGCACTGAACGTAGACTGCAGCAGCCGGCAGTCAAATAATGACTGAATTGAACAGCATAGACACACCAGGAGGCAAACCACCAAGATAACTGGCATTTCGACCACACTAGACCCAGTTCACATTTACTGAGCACAGTGTGCTAAGAGCAGTGTCACCATAGACACTGCCCTTGAATTCTGTGGATGTGCTGTAGGAAGGCGCATGCATCTCTAGTTTCAGAAAAAGAAAATCAAGCTTCAGGGACGTTAGTTTATTTGGCTGAGATCATATATTTAGACAGTGGTAGGCTTACATTAGAGCTAAATCCTCTGGAGCCATGTTCACCTCAGGCAGAGAATTAGCCAAGGCAACTATACCTTCAGCTCCAATTTCGGGCAATGTTAAAAGTATCAGTAGCATAACTCACCAAGGACAAAAATCTTAGCTGACTTTGAAAGCCTTCACCCAGCTCTTAGTGGCGCTCTGGCAAAAATGGAAATTGTCTTGCCAGAGGCAACCAACCCAATGTAATAGGACTTTCAGCAGCCTGACCAGGTCTCATGCTAGCTCAGGCATGACTGTTTCCAAAGGGAAATGATGAATTTGAACATGAATTCTACCACCTTTCCACGCTCTTCATATCTGACCACAGACCTTAGCAATATGGTTGCTAAGTTAACTAATGAAGGAAGTTGACCTAGCAGATGTCCACTAGAGAGAAGTGACACACAGCCAGTGGAGGGAGAAAGGTAGAGAGAGGATGGAAAAAAGAGCCAGAGGAACAGTTCTGTTCTTAGAGGCCCCCCAGGTACAGGGACTGAAATGCATTTAAGAATGAAAATAAAGACTGGCTCTCAGGAGCTGTTTGATCTGGGTAGGCTAGGGAGAGGACTTGAGATATTGGTTCCAATGAATCTTACTTCCTGTTCCTCTTAGAAGGAAGACAAAGAACTTGTCACAATATTCAGATTTGGAGAAGGGGGCATCTGGAGACTATCTTTGGAAATGATAGGTCTAGATCTTTAAGTTTAGAAGTTAAGGGAAAATGGTAAAGAAAAACATGGAGGACCAGTGAGAATTATAAAATTATCAGTGTCTCTCTGAATTCCTCTGTCGCAAATTCCACCTTGACTCTTCATCTAGAGGGTGATCATGAAGTTGGAAATACCAGTACTAGTTTGGGAAACCGATGGACTGCTTTAGTAGCAAGTGCATAGTGATACTTGAGGGAGCTAGGGGAAAGAAAAGTTGTGATCATTTTTCATTCTGCCTCTACGAGACCTAGCCAAATGGAAGACCATGTATGTTGGTAAAATGGCTATCAAAGAAAATTATAAATCACAAGGTAAGTCATGTATGCCAGGACCAAAAGCTACTTATATTCCAAGTCATAAAGTGCATCTACTTTCACAGCTTAGTTATAATAGCAAGGCTTTTCAGATTTGATGTTTTGTACTTATTGATTATGGCTTTGGATGGGTTACCTAATCTCTCTGAAATATATTCAGACCATCTACAGCACCAGAAGGTAATATCTGTCTCATAAGAAAGGTGATGTTTATACCAAGACAGTGCTTTCCGACTGTTCAGTGATCAAATCAACCAGAGGCTCCTGGACACAAAGACCCATTGAATACTCTCAGAAAGGAATTGAAAAGCTGATTCTCTGATAGGCAAAGGCTATGTGGAGAGAGCTAATACAGAAACGTGGCGTGCATTATGACTTCAAGGAAGTGCTCATCCGACTGTCACAGGTTCTGAGATAATCTAAGAAAGGTAGACTTTGATTTTATACCAAAGCCAGGCATCGCCATCTGTTAATTCCAGTATTTCAAGTTCCTCCAGTATAAATTACGTATAAATAAATTATATATATAAATAATATATAAGTGATCTATGCACTCCCAATATTCAGTTAAAGAAATAGTGACTTAAAGAAATTAGTTGAAGGTTTATGAGAAGTTACCAGATTTTTTTAAAGCCCAACTTTGGTGATAAATATTAATGTAGCAAGTATAAAACCAAACAAGATGCAGGTGAGAGAAGACCAAAGTGTGTGTGTGTGTGTGTGTGTGTGTGTGTGTGTGTGTGTGTGTGTGGTATGCGTAGAAAGAATCGGGAAAATATATTTTTGTAAGCAGTAGAATCAAATTAGATGTAACTAATGGGAAAAAAAACCAGAAAAAGATAACATAGTTGTCCTCTTCTTTCTATCGCTGTGACAAAACACTCTGACCAATACCAACCTGGGGAGGAAAGGGTTTATTCGGCTTACATCTCCTGTGTCACAGAGTTCATCACTGAGGGAGTCCAAGGTAGGGTCAGGGCAGGAATCTGGAGACAGGAGCTGGAGCACAGGCCATGGAGGAACCTACTTACTGGCTGCTCCCCTGTCCTGTGCTCAGCCTGCCTTCTTATACAATACAGAACAACCTGCCCAGGGGTGGCACCGCCCACAGTGGGCTGGGCCCTCCCATATCACTCAACAATCAAGAAAATGCCCCATAGGCCAGTCCAATGGAGACAATTCCCCAACTGAGGCTTCCTCTACCCAGGTGTGTCAAGTAGACAACTAAAGCTGTCCAGCACAGTAATGCTTAGAAAATACACAATGGCAAAAATGGGTCATAGTACAATAAGCATAAGTGATGAAAATCACTCATCGAAATCAGGCATGGAGATTCTGCTTCCTGACAGGAGCTGTTAGATTGTAGCCAATTCATGCTGCTGAGCTATGCTAAGAAAATAAAATACATTTTTAAATCTATTTTTATTTTATGTGTATAAGTGTATCGCCAGCATGTGTACATGTGCACCCGTTCATACAATACTCACGTAGTTCAGAAGAAGGTATCAGATCCCCTGGAACTGGAATTAAGGATGGTTGTTAGCTGCCATGTGGGTGCTGGGAATCAAATTCGAGTCCTCTGCAAGTATAGCCAGTATTCTTAACTACTGAGCCATCTCTCCAGGCCCAGAAAATGAACATATTTTAAAAACATATTTATAGGTCTAAAAGTGGAGGATTAGATTAACCAACTTCTAAAGACGGATGAATTCTTCCTAGCTGAGATCACCCCAGCGTCTCCCCCAGGGCCTTTTCTGAGTCTAGACACAGGCCAAGGAGTGAGTATATTCTTCAGTAAAGGGCTGCCTTAGGGGGCTCTCTAGGCTGGCATGACAGTGGCATAAAAGCCCAAACCATGCTGCCAGTTCATCTATAAGGCACCAAGGCTCAGATGACTCAGGCTGAGGCTGAACCCAGCCCCGAGCAGCACTGTAGTTGAGCCTATGGATACAGTCACTCGGTATCTGTCTGTTTAGGAGAACGGGATAAATCCTGTGGTGGGAAATATACCCACATCAAGCATGGAAATATGAAAGAAAAAATAAATAAGTCAAAGATAAACATCTAAAAATTACAATGTGATTAAGCACAGATCTGAAGCGCATTCTATAGTAATTCTTCCTGATGAGATGATGTATTAGATCTCTCGCTCCCTTCAATCTAGTTTCATTTTTATTTTTTTTTTTAGGAAAAGAAATTATTGTTACTGAACACTGCTCTTTGCTTCTGTGTTGTATTTCCTTCATCCCAAAGTTCATTCTTCATTAGATCTTTCTTTTTAAAATTATTTTTACATTTGTTTAGTTTGTGTGTATTTGAGGTGGGGGTGTGCATGTGTGCCATAGCGTGCCTGTGTGTGGCGGTCAGAGAACAGCTTACAGGAGCTGGTTTTCTCCTTCCACTATGTGTGTCCTAGGGATTGAACTCAGGTCATCCATCTTGGCAGTGGTGCTTTTACCCACTGAGCCGTGTTACAAGCTGTCGTTAGATCTTTCCTTAGGGGTATTTGTCAGCGTGTCAAAAACCTGCTTTTATTTCCCCTTAGGATATTTTTAAATTTTTTATATTTATTTTATTTTATGTATATGAGCGTGTTGCTTGCATGTATGTAAGCACGCATGTCATGCAGTGCCCATGGAGGTCAGAAGAGAGCATCCCCTGGAACTGGAGTTACAGGTGGTTGTTAGCCACCCTGTGAGTGCTGGGAATTGAACCCAGATCCTCTGCAAGAGCGGCCAGCCAGTGCTCTTAACCACTGAGCCATCTCCGCAGCCCCTCCCCCGCCCCCAGGATATTTGTATATTGGCCTCCTTCTGAATAGCAGTTTGTATGTGTCTAGAATCCTCTGCTGATGAATATTTTCTCCACATTTTGAAGAGTCTTTTACCATCTTTGGTCCCCATTTCTACAGTTGAAATTATTAATATTAAAACTATCACTTATTTGCTTGTAATGTTTTTTCTTCCTGATTGCTTTTCAAGTCTTACTCTTGATTTTGATGGTCCACACTTGTCGCTTTTTAAATATCTGTGGGGGGGGGGGCTGTTCTTGTGTGCCACGGGACACCTGTGGCAGTCACAGGACGCCAGGTGTCTTTCCTCACCTTCCACCTGTTTGAGGCAGGGTCTTTTGTCACTACTGCATACACCAGACTCATTCCCCCCAATGTTTCAGGGATTTCCCTGTGACTACTTCTCATCTCACCGTAGAAACACCGGGGTTGTAGATGCCTGTTACCATGCCGTTAAGTGGGTATTGGGGATTCTAACTGTGGGTTGAATGGTGTCTTTCTAAATCATATTTTCAAGTCCCAATGCCTAGAATCCCTGAATGTGACCTCTTCTGGATCTAGGGTCCTGAAGATGTGTTGAGGGCATTTGGCTATTTTGAATTTGAATGTTCTCAGACACAGAGTCGACATGTGGTAAAGTCCAGATAGGGACAGGCAAATGCTGAGTGAAGCCTCTGTAAGACAAGGAAGAGACAGAAGACACTTCCCGTAGGAACCAGTTCAGCTGCCACATTGATTTGGGACAGCTAGCTTCCAGACAGAGTACATTTCTATCGTATAAAATCATCAGATGGTGGTACTTTCTTATAGCCAGTCTAGGAAACTAAGACACAGGCCAAACCTGAGCTGAACTGGAGTAGACTGTAGACCGGCCTCTCCTCCCTCATCATTAGCTTGCTTTCCTTTACTCCCCCAAACTCAGCGTTCTACTGTAAATGGAAACTGTAGCTCCTGAGGAAAGTTTGAAAACTATTTCAAAGTTTTCTGTTTTAAACTGGAAGTGGTGGCACAGGCTTATATTCCCAGCACTTAGAAGGCTGAGGCAGGAGGATTGTCATGAGTTCTGAGCTAGTCTTGGCTACACAACAAGACCCTATTTCACAAACAAAAAGTTTTCCCACTCACCAGTCCCCAGTGGATACCCCTAGGTCTTTGTAGCAGGCTGGGTAGCCCTGACCATCCAATGCCTGCACCACCCTGCACCTTGAGTATTTCTAGAAAGTGGGACAGTGTCTCAGGCAGCCACATGTCTAGGGCAGGCCTGAGAATCCCAGTTAATCAGCCCTCTGCGGACCCCAGCCTGGCTGCTCCCCAGGCCTGGTGAGCACCCCAAAGCCATGATTATCTGATGGTTCTTGCATAACCAGCACCAGAGCCTTTGCTTAATTAATCAAAGAAACATTCTTGCCTAACTTCAGACAACAAAATAATGAGCAGGCCTGTGAGAGGTTCAAAAACTGCATGAAAAACAAGCTTTCCCTGAGCAGAGGACCCGTTGGAACAGGGAGGTCAGAAAAATTGCTGGGCTCTACCAGAATGCTGTTTGCATTTAGTTGCTCCTTTTAACTAGTCACATAATAATATTGTAAATGTGTGGATATAAGACTAACACATAGACCACCGGGTTTCAGGACCAGTGAATGTGAAGACTGGAGAAGGGCCTTAGAGACTACCTGGGTTAACGTGCTTTTATCCATAAAGACAATGAGTACTGAAGTTGAGTGGCATGCCAAGGGTCGTGAGGAAGGAGCTTGACAGAGCCAACCTAGGGCACGGATCTCCTTGGTCCCAATCTGCAAAAGTAATGGAGGATGTTAGGGATGGAGGCTGATTGAAAGTCCCGAGAAGAATAAAAATAGAGTCAGAGGAGAGAGATTAGGTAAGATCTTAGAGGATTTGAGAACAGATAGTTTGGATCAGAGAACATGGTGTTCCAAGGGTATAGGTCGGCTGAGAGCTTATAGAATAGTCAGAAGGTAAAGGTCAAATTGAGTGTCCTGACAATTTATAAGACTCTGGGTACTGTAAGTATATATGAGATATGAGCTCTATTTTCAAGGAGACTGGTAGTTCAGCAGTTAGGGAGCTAACAGAGAGGGCTGGGGCAGTACTGTAGAAGGAAATGCTGAGGGTGGGGGGCAGTGAGGAGACACTTCGAGCTTCGATTTCAAGGAAGAGTGCGGTAATGCAGGTCTCAGGATGTTTGAAGGCTAAGGCACGGGCATCCCAGGCCCAGGAGCAACTTGGGTAGGGTATGATGGAGGAGGTCCTGAAACGGTGAGGAAGCTGAGAGATTCAGGTCAGCTGGGGCAGAAGACTCACGAGCAGAGCCCCAAGTGGGTAGGGGCAGTTGAAGAGGGCCTCACCAGAAGTTTGAACTAAGTTAGAAGGGATCTGAAGTTACTAACTAGGACCATGAACCATCATGTTAGGGCTGTCAGGCAGGAGGGTGTTATCACCCCGGGGCCATCCTTTACATCATACATATAACTTTGGTGAAAGCGTGTGAGGCAGCTGGAGATGTAGGACATTCTTGCTGAGCGTGTAGCTATAACTGCTGGAGCTCCCTCTTCCAGCGACTCTTAGTGGCTTCTGGGGCAGGGCACACAGCCTCCGGCACACTGAGACCAAGCCTACACTGGCCATTTTCCAAATGCCCTTCAAGGTTGTCTCTTAAGCCTGTCACCTTGGAAAGCTTGGTTGCCAACACTCCACCTAGGAGGGGCAGGGAGAGTCACTGGGACCCTCACCTGAGTATCCAGCCACACCTCTCAACCTGTGATGAGCAATTTGGCCCTAATTGCATATGGCCTGGGGGAAGCACTAGAGTTTATAGGCTGGGGGAAGACTAAGGGAGGGTCTCTCATCATTTTATGAAGCTAAGTGGTATGATTGGGTGAAGACTTTCTGGTGTGACATTAGGGGGGAGCACCCATGCTCCTGTAAGTAAACTCTCACCCACTGCTCTGTAAGTAAGCCCAATAAACTCACTGGTTTTCCAGAGTACGTTTTGGTGGAATTGTACCTCAGTTTGTCACTAAAGGAACTAAAGGAGGAAGGTGTGGTCATTATTTATGTCCCTGCTGAAGGAATTTTAACAACAGTAGGCCTGGTGTCTCCTATATTGGCCTTTGAAGCTTCCCCTGGAGGTCCCCATGGATCAGGAATTGGCTCCATGCTTCCCTGCTACTGAGATACAGCAGCAGAGGGAAGCTGGACCTGCACATAGTTATGGCTATTTCAGGTTTGCTGAGGACCTGAGCGACAGTTCTCTTAGACAGATCAATGATGTGACCAAAGAAAGGAAGGGGAGGATTTGACTGTATATCTGTGATTGCCCTGGTCTCAGGACACGTTGGGATCTGCCAAACCTTTTGAGCAGTAATTTCTGAGAGCGGCCCTCTAGGTGCTTGCTTGGCTGGGCAGCCTGCCCCCGTGTACCTCAGCAGAAGACGTCTTTGCCAAGGAAAAACAGTGAAACTTCTGTGCTTCCTATTCCTAGGCCTCAGGGCAGTCTTCAGAGGAAAGCCTGGGTATGTCTTTGCAGCTCTGTGGCTGCATAAGACATAGGAGGAAGGGGCTTGGGGCTCTACTACATTAAGGCAGTGGTTTAAAGGAAAACCCATGAGAAGGCTTATGAAGTGCTAATGGATTTCTCACTGCATGGTAGGGAAGGTTGGCTAGAGCCAGAGTTGCCATCAGGGCATCAGAGGAGACATTTATTTATTTATTTATTTATTTATTTATTTATTTATTCAGCTGTCCCTTCTACATCTGGAAGATATCCTGTGCTTATCTGAGAAAGTCCCAGATAACTCCTCTCTCTGTGGATCTCTGTGAAGCAGCTCTTTATTATAGTTTCTTTTTAAAAAATAATATTTATTAGAAATATTTGTTGCTATAAAGGATGTGTAGGTGGCACACTATTTGCAAATAACAAAATATACCCCGAATGTATCTGTTGATTGTCACCCAGACTGTAAGCAGCTTATTAGTCTGGGGGATTGTCTTGGTTGCCTTTAATTGATGTGGGAAGACCCAGCCCACTGTGGGTGGCACCATTCCCTGTACTTGGGGCCCTAGACTGAATAAGAATAGAGAGCTATCCAGGCACTAGCAAGCAAGCACACATTCATCTCTCTGTTCTTGACTGTGGGTGTGGTGTAACCAGCTGTTTCAAACTCCTGCCACAATGGCTTCACCTTAGTGATGGACTGTAACCTGGAATTGTGTGATAAATTCTTTCTCTCCCTTAAGTTGCTTGTTTCAGGTTATTTTTATCCCAGAAACAGACATGAAACTGGGACAAATTGTTTCCAAATTGCAGGCAAAGACCAATTGGGAGAGAAGGATTTGAGAGGGAATTGGGGAGGAGCACAATGAACAATGCTTCACACCCATAATGGGCAAGCTAGCAGGTGCAGCTCCTGAGGGGCCTCTCCCAAGCTGTGTGAGCACATGGGCTGCAAGTCAATGGAGGTAATGAGGGGACATGAGAGCAGGTGAGCTGAAAGCATCAGTCAGGCCACTAAGTCCATCCAGGAAGAAGGCAGAGTATAGAAGAGGAAGGATACCAGTAGTGAAAGACAGGATTACTGGAAAGACCACAGGGTATGGGCAGGGAGGGGTTTTCCAAATTCCAGGATTTGCCATGGAGTCCTTTTAAAGGATAAGAAGATGCTAATTAATTGGGAAGAAAAGTAAATCTTTTTAATGCTTGTTGTAGGTACATACAGCATTCTCTCCAAAACTCATGTTGATACTTAATTCCCTCCACAACAGTATTCAGAGATGTAACCTGTGGGAGAGGATTAAGTACCCAACACTGGACAGTTCCTTTATAAAAGGGCTTCAGGTTATTAGCAATGACCCTGCTCTCATTTCATCTCTGTTATTGCCATAAAACACTCTAAGCAAAATCAGCATAGAAGAGGAAAGTGTTTATTCCATCTTACACGTTACAGTCCATCACTGAGCAATGTCAGGGCAGGAGCTTGAAGGACAAACTGTAGAAGAACACTGCTTGCACACAGGCTTGGGCTTAGAGAGCTTTCTTATACAGCCCAGGTTCACCTGCCTAGGGATGGTGCTGCCCACAGTGGGCTGGGCACTTCTGTATCAGTTAGTAATCAAGACAATCCCCCACAGATGTGCCCATAGGCCAGTCTGATGTAGGCAGTTTCTCAATCAAGGCTTTCCTCAGATGACTCTAGGCTGTGTCAAGTTGACAGTTAAAGCTAGCTAGGATATACCCCTTCCTCTTTCTCCCTCTTCCACATGAGGACAGAGCCTTCATTCCTTCCAGGGCAAACAAGAGGATACCTACCATCTTGGATGTACAGAGCAGCCCCGTCACACAGGGAATGAACTTGGCCCTTCCAGTCTTCAGAAACGTGACAAATGTAATTCTGTTCTTTATAAATTTCCCAGACTCAGGTATTTTGTTTTACTAGTACAAATGGACAAAGAGAGCTAATAGTAACTCAGATTGGCAGGTCCTGAATCTGTTGGTCTTTAGGGAACAAAGCACCCTGAGCCACCAGCACTCCTTTGGTTTCTCTTCTATGTACGATGCCTGTTCTTACGGGCTTTGTTCCGAATACTGCATTTGACCTTGTCTGGGTGCTCTGCACTGAGTCCTTCTAGCCTTTCTTTTCTCTCTTGCCATGATGCCATGGCTGGCCTGTGTGGTTGAGATTATCTCAATTTTCCATGTCCTCTAAATCCTTTGCCAGGTTTGGGTCTGCCTCATTACCTGACACCCTTCCGTTTTCTACAGAGACTCTCTCTTTGTTTTAGACTCATTGTCATGTCTTCTGCTGTGACCTTAATTGATATTAAAAAATTAAAACTTGGAAAGGAGGGTGGAGAAAATTTACCTAGGACAGCATATTCAAATATGAACACATAATTACTGTTTTAAAATAAGGTGTCAGGAAGCAAGATTGATTTAAAGCTGACATCTGTTTACACACAGTGAGCTGTCATCAGATGCACAGGTAGGGTCAGAAGAGACATCCCCTGTTGCCATGACAGCCTACCTTTGGCTTCACTTGCTTCTGCAAGGGGGCAGCAAAGTACCTTCTAAAGGGGCTGTGATTCTCTCTCACTCAACCACTAGTCCCCATGTCCCCACCACAGGTTTGATACGATCCTAAACACATGCAATAAAACAGGAAGTTTGAGGTCATGGGAAAGGGGATGACAAAGAAGATTAGGTTTCAACATAAATTTAGAGAGGATGCTATCAGTAACCCATGACTGAGGTAGGGACTGTGATACAGAGGATAAGTATTCTCTTGTCTCTTGGGAGTGTGCCAGGACTCCAAGGCACAAAGCATGAACTTCAGAATTAGAAAGAAATGATTCTGAATTCCATCTGTATTACTTCCTAGCCAACAAGTCACCTCAACCAGAAGCAGCCAACCTTTGACATTGTGATGTTACATTATCATCTATAAAGTTCACACCTGTGACCATAATGCAATTGAGTTATCAAAAAAAAATTCTCATGTTTTAAGTAAATTTATGATTTTGTGTTAAGCTGAATTCATGGTGGCCACACGTAGCCCACAGACTGTGGGTTGGAACAGCTTTAAACTTCAAGTTTATTATCCATAAAGTTGAGATAATAACAGAACTTCACTCACAGGGAACTATTAGATTAAAGTGATATGTATTCAGGACACTTGCCCAGGGTTAAAACAGAACAGATGCTCCACAAATGGTGGCCCCCGTTTAGGATTATTATGAGGCAGGGAGACCTGACCCCATCACTCTTGGGATTGTGTCCAGGAGAGAAGATTCAATTAGCCCATAATCGGCTGGATGTCAGGTGAGCATCACAGACTGTAAGAGTCCAGAGGAGGGGGCTGGAGAGATGGCTCAGTAGTTAACAGCACTGACTGCCCTTGCAGAGGACCTAGGTTTGATTCCCAGCATCCACATGGCAGCTAACAACCTTTGGTAACTGCAGTTCCAGGGATCTGACGCCTTCATCTGACCTCTGCAGGCATTGTATGACATGGGTGTGCTTACACACATGCAGGAAATACACTCCAGACACATAAAAAATAAAAATAAATAAGATATTTTTTTAAAAGAGTCCAAAGGAAGGGAGAGCATCTCCATGGGAGAAAGGAGTCAGGGAAACTTGCACAGAATGCTCATCTATGTAGGCAGGAAATGAAATTCATGGTATCAGGGGCCCACTTGGAAGGCATGTGTCTGGCATGCTCTTCCAAGTGTCCTCTGTGCTGAGTCTTACTCAGGGTGGGGGAGTCTCACATGTGAGTTTTCCCTGTCTCTCTCCGTCAGTCCTCAGCAGCTCTTTCCTTGCTCTCATAACATGGGCCCCATTGCACACCAACATTCAATTAGTTCCAGTTCTTTGTAATTTAATTATTTATTTATTCTGTATGTTTGTGTATGTGTGTGTGTACATGCATGTTCATGTGTGAGAATGCAGGTATATACATGCCACAGCAGGCACGTGGAGATCAGAGGATAACCACAGTGTCAGTTCTTGCTTTCTACCTCGTTTGAGGCAGGGTCTCTTCTTTTAGCCCTGCTTCCACCAGGCTGGCTCTCCTTCAAGCTTCTGGGAAACCGCCTGTGTCCACTCCCATCTCCCTGTAGGAGTGCTGGGATTGCAGATGCTCAGGATCACACCCGGCATCCAGAGTCTATGTGAGTTCAGAGGATCCAAGTTTGGGTCCTTATCGTTACACAGGCTGTAAGGCTACAAGTATGTTATCCACTGCTCCATCTCCCCAGCTCAGTATGATTGTTTTCTCTTTTTTTATACAAAATGTAATACAATACAATATGTGATCCAGGCTGGTATCCAGCTCACTATGTAGTCAACAATGGCTTTGAATTCCTTATCCTTCTGCCTCTGCCTTCCAAGGGTTTGCATTACAGATGTGCATTACCACACTCAGCTTATAAGTGATGTCTTTAATTCTATAGATATTTTTTCTTAGAATATATCTATTAATATCAGAGATTTACATGCATACATTTTGAAAAGCAAATACATTCACATAGTGAATTATGCAGAATAGTATTTTCCCCTTCTCCTATCCTAAGTCCCTCCTTGTAAAGCAAACCCTGTGCCCTTATCGAAACACCACAGACACACTGCTGTCCTTATTCCTGAATTTCCCTCTGCGCTGTGAAGAAGTGAAATGTAGCCTTCTTTCTCCCTGAGCCCCACCACCCCTAACCTTCCAATACATTGTCATAACTTTTGTTAGCTGAATGTTAGAGTTTATTATATTTTTATGGTTATATGTGATGCTTAATTTTATAATGTAAACTTAATTTTGCATGTAAACTGTGGTGGTTTGAATGAGGACTTTCCTCCATAAACTCTCAAGTATTTGAATGCTTGGTATACGGTCTCCAATTGGTGGTATTGTTTAGGGCAGTCATGGATGCACTAGGAGGTGTGGCCTTGCTGGAAAGATAGGCTTTGAGAGTGCATAGCCTGGTCCCGCTTCCAGCTGGTTCTCTCTGCTTCCTGTGCCTGATTGAAAATGTACGCACTGGGCCCTCTGCTCCAGCTGCCTCCTGCTTCTTCCCCTGCCTGATGGCCTCTTGTCCCTCTGGAACCATAAGCCCTATAAAATCTTCCTTCTATAAGTTGCCTTGGTCATGGTATTTTATCACAGCAACAGATAGTAACTAGTACATAAACCTGCCCAGAGACCCACATATTTCATCAATACCAGTTTAGCTGTTCCTATGAAGGCATTCTTTAGATGAGATTAACATTTTAATCAGTGAATTTTGAGTAAAGTAGATTTTGCGCCATGAAATTCGTGGCGTGTGTGTATGTTGGGGTGGGGGTGGGGGTTCATTTAATCGACTGACAGCCTTTACAGAAAAACCTGAGATTCACTAAGGAGAATCTGCCTCTGGACCATTTTCAGATCAGCTGCAACACTAATTGTTCTCTGAATCTCCAACCTGCTGGGTCTGCCCTGCATATTTTGAACTTAGCATTGTGTGAACTAATTTCTTAAAATTCAATCTTTCTATGAACCCAACTAGCTCAGTTTCCCTGGAGAGCCCTGACTGATAGACTAAGCAAACGGCAGCACTGTGAAGACACACGACTCCTTATTTTTCCTTTATCGACCCTGCTTCTTTTTCCTTTACAAGTAGAAGCCATCTTACTCTGTCGTTGGCCTTTGCTTAGAGTCCTATTTACTCCTCACCGATTCAGTCCTAGTCTTGGCTCACTGAACCTCTCAACAGTTGCATGACGTAATAAAACCAAGGCGTCATCTTCGTAAAGTAGGTCTCTCCTCAGTGAGGCTTGCTTCGTGGGCCACCTCAGCAGTGTACAGGCCCTGACTTTGGAATAATGATGCATTGCTCCCATCTTTGAATACTTAATAATTTGTTAACAGGAATTCTCATTTTCATTTGGCAACAACTTACAAGCTATGTACTCACCCCAGCACTTCCCATGCTCTAATCTAGAAAGGTACACAAACACCGTCCTGGGAATACTTGGGTATCATCTTCCACACCATAGAGGTTACTTTCCCTCTCTGTTGGGTCTCCTGTCCCTACAATGAAAGAAAAGTTTTTTAAAAGCAAGAACAAGTTTTCTGAGTTATATTTCCCAGTCCTACTTAGCAGAGTGCTTCAGACACAGTGTGTGCATTTGTCTAAGGTGAGATACTGAAGAAGACAGACTAGGAGGTAAGATGTCCCAGGAAGGAGCCAATGGAAATCGTAAGAAGCAATGGGGATGTGGGTACACGTCACTGGCTGGTGAGAAGCAGAGCGGAAAGTGGTGTGTCTGTGTAAGGAGGGCCGGATGCAGTGAGAGATGCTGTTGAGAGTTCTGTGGGATCCTGTAGCAGAGAAGCTCAAATGCCAGACAAGGAATTTTCTGCAGACTTGTGGGTCCCAAAGGATTTATTTCCCCATCTACTGACATCTGATATGTGCAGTTAAAGAAACTCCAGCTGTGCAGAATTTCACACTGCCCCTTTCTTGGCACTGAAGTAGGTGAACACAGGAGGATGAGTGGGAAGAGAGCCTAGCAACTGGAAACGGGAAGCCGTAGAGAAGGTTTCTTGTGAATTTTAAAGCCCAGCCTGCAGCAGCAAATGCTAAACCACTGGGACTTTGGAAGGTGGACAGGAAGGCCTGGCTGGGGCTAGCTACATCCAGGCAGAACAGCTCAGACAGGCAGTTCTGCTGTTACTGAGCTCAGGTGATTATGGACAGGCAATCAATCATTAGTGCCTAATATATACCTTAGGTGCTTCCTCACACCCAGCCCCTCAAATATTGGGCTTGACTTTGACATTTTTATACTGCGCTGACTGTTTTTGGCAAATGCAGAGATGAGCAGGCTGACAGGGACCTTTCCTTGCTGTCTGACTTTAGCCACATTTGTGACATGGAATCTTTGAGCTTTTTCCATGTGTGGACAAATAAAAGTGCCCTACAGAATCTTTGCCAATATTGTCCCCCAAATCTCATCAGTATCCTAAAAAAAAAAACTGTTGAGAAATTTTCACGAAGAAAGAAACTGGTATCTGACAGAAACACATATATTTACACACCAAGGGGCATGTAAATTGATGTGGAAAGAGGGCTCAGTGAGTAAGAATGCTTGCCCGGGAGCAAGAATACTCAATGTTTCTTGGGTTTGAATCATCAGTACCCAGATAAATACTGGGCAGGGCTGCATGTGCCTGTAACCACAGGGTTGGGTACAGAGACAAGTGGATCCTGGGAACTCAGTGGCCAGACAGCCTAGGCAAAACAGCTTGTTTCAGGTTCAGAGAGAGACCCTGAAATGGAGGAAGACAGTTGACATGATCCTCTGGCCTCCACACATATACACACGTGCATGCACATACGTGCATATGCCACATACACAATTTTTAAAAAGAAACGAACAAAACAAAGACCATGTGGAAATAAGTTTATTGTGGCACTCCTCACAATAATGAAAATCTGGATTCAGCCCCACAGCGTGTCATCAGAAAGCTGAAGCTACATGAAGCATTATTCATGAGACAGACGTAGAACATAAGACTAATTGGCGGCAACGTGTAATAACACGAGCAAATTCCACTGACAACAGAGGCTGAGCGTTTTACTTACGTGAAGTGAGAAGACAGGTAAGTGATTTTAGGACCTCGTAGTCAGGGGAGCAGAGCCGTTCACTTCAGGGATGGTAGCTGATCATGGTCATGAGAGACGGCGTAAATAATGCCACTAATGTTCTTATTTGGGTCATTGCATTTGTGTGTACATGTTGCAGTGATCCTTGTTAAATGAAAAGCCACAGATAGATTGAAAATAAAACGATGGGAAAGGTACCTCTTTTAAAGAATAAGCACCAGAAAGCTGATCTGCATGTCAGTTGTGTTGATATCCAACAAATTAGACTACAGGGCAGGAGTAACAGCAGAGATAAAGGGAGAGATTTTATCGTGACAGGCGAATCAGTTCATCAAGAGGGAAGAGCATTCCATGAATAACTCCCAAAGGTCGCTTTGAAATACGTGAAGCAAACAACTTGCACATTGAAGAGAAAAATAAGCAAAACCACACCTTTGGGATTAAAAAAATTATTATTTTTATTTTATGTGTATGAGTGTATTGGCTGCATTTATGTAAGTCTACCCGTGTGGTGCAGTACCTGTAGAGGTCAGAAGAGAGCATTGGATCCTCTGGAACAGGAGTTATGAATGGTTGTTAGTCACGATGTGGGTGCTAGGAGTTGAACTTAGGTCTTCTGCAAAGCAGCCAGTGCTCTGTACCACTGAGTCATCTCTCCACCTAAGGAAATTATGGCAACCTATGGCCACTGGGAGGGAGACAGTCTCTTTCAAGCATGTGACTTCTGGCAGATTAACCAGTATATAATATATAAACCACATATAATATAGTACATTGAATAACCAGTATATAATATGTAAACCATATATAATACAGTACATTGAATAACCAGTATATGATATATAAAACACATATAATACAGTACACTGAATAGCCAGTATATAATATATAAACCATATATAATATAGTACATTGAATAACCAATATATAATATACAGACCATATATAATGTATAAACCACATATAATACAGTACATTGAATGACCAGTATATAATATATAAACCATATGTAATACAGTACATTGAATAACCAATATATAATATATGAACCATATATAATACATTGAATAACCAGTATATAATATATAAACCACATATATCGCAGACAAATAACAGTGACATGATAAGATCAGAATTAGTTCCAGAAAAGGACTAATAATAAAACTGATAAACCCTAGAAAGACTGATAGACGAAAAGTACAAATTGCTGCTGTTGCCAACGAGTGGCAGAAACCCTCTCTCTTTCCACCCTCATTAGAGGGTGGGGAGTCCATATCATGAATAAGTTCATACCAATCAATTCAACACGGTAGAGTTCTCAAGGACTTCAAATTCCCTCCTCCACAAACCTAAATTGACACAGGAAGAGATAGAAAATCGTAACTGCATGTTAATTTAAAAACTATAATTTTCACCAGTGTGGTGTGCATAACTTATAGCCCAGTACTTGGCAGAAGGATTGTGGTTCAAGGCCAGCTTGGAGTCATGTTGAATATTAGACAAGCCTGGGCTAGTGACAAACTGCATCAAAAAACTAAGGCAAGCAGAAAGGAAGGAAAGAAGGGAGGGAGGAAGGAAGAAAGGAAAGAAAGAAGGAAGGAAGGAAGGAGGGAGGGAGGGAGGGAAGGGAAGGAGGGAAGGAAGGAAGGCGGGAGGGAGGGAGGGAGGGAGGGAGGGAGGGAGGGAGGGAGGGAGGGAGGGAGGGAGGGAGGGAGGGAGGGAGGGAGGGAGGGAGGGAGGGAGGGAGGGAGGGAGGGAGGGAGGGAGGGAGGGAGGGAGGGAGGGAGGGAGGGAGGGAGGGAGGGAGGGAGGGAGGGAGGGAGGGAGGGAGGGAGGGAGGGAGGGAGGGAGGGAGGGAGGGAGGGAGGGAGGGAGGGAGGGAGGGAGGGAGGGAGGGAGGGAGGGAGGGAGGGAGGGAGGGAGGGAGGGAGGGAGGGAGGGAGGGAGGGAGGGAGGGAGGGAGGGAGGGAGGGAGGGAGGGAGGGAGGGAGGGAGGGAGGGAGGGAGGGAGGGAGGGAGGGAGGGAGGGAGGGAGGGAGGGAGGGAGGGAGGGAGGGAGGGAGGGAGGGAGGGAGGGAGGGAGGGAGGGAGGGAGGGAGGGAGGGAGGGAGGGAGGGAGGGAGGGAGGGAGGGAGGGAGGGAGGGAGGGAGGGAGGGAGGGAGGGAGGGAGGGAGGGAGGGAGGGAGGGAGGGAGGGAGGGAGGGAGGGAGGGAGGGAGGGAGGGAGGGAGGGAGGGAGGGAGGGAGGGAGGGAGGGAGGGAGGGAGGGAGGGAGGGAGGGAGGGAGGGAGGGAGGGAGGGAGGGAGGGAGGGAGGGAGGGAGGGAGGGAGGGAGGGAGGGAGGGAGGGAGGGAGGGAGGGAGGGAGGGAGGGAGGGAGGGAGGGAGGGAGGGAGGGAGGGAGGGAGGGAGGGAGGGAGGGAGGGAGGGAGGGAGGGAGGGAGGGAGGGAGGGAGGGAGGGAGGGAGGGAGGGAGGGAGGGAGGGAGGGAGGGAGGGAGGGAGGGAGGGAGGGAGGGAGGGAGGGAGGGAGGGAGGGAGGGAGGGAGGGAAGGAAGGAAGGAAGGAAGGAAGGAGGGAGGGAAGGAGGGAGGGAACGGAAGGAGGGAAGGAAGGAAGGAAGGAAGGAGGGAGGGAAGGAAGGAAGAAAAAAGAAAGAGAGAGGAAGAGAGAAAAGGCTGGAGAAATGGCTCAGCCGTTGAGCATATGCTGCTCTTATGGCAGACCCAAGCTCACTTCCAACACCTACACTGGCTGCTCACAATTGCTTCAAGCTCCAACCAGAGTGGTCTGACATCCCTGACATGTGCTGGTACCTGCACTCAGGTGCACATACCCACATACCAAAACACACACACAGACACACACACACACACCACACACAAATTAAAAATAATTAAAATAAATCTTTAAAAAATTTGAATTTGATGGGGCTGGAGAGGTGGCTCAGTGGTTAAGAGCACTGACTGCTCTTGAAGAGGACCCAGGTTCATTTCCCAGCACCCACATGGCAGCTACGAACCATCCTTAACTCCAGTTCCAGGGGAATTGGAAGCCCTCTTCGGACCTCTGCAGCATTGCACAACACAGGTACCCTCACATACATGCAGGCAACACACTCATACACATAAAATAAAAGTAATAAATGAAATATTAATTAAAAAAATTGAATTTGTTGAATAGAAGGAAAAGTTTATTGCTTATTGTTCTGGAGAGCAAAGAGTCCATCCTGTTTGGTAGGAGGGAGTTGGAGCAGAAAACTGAGCACCCACATCCTCAAACGGGTACAGAAAGCAGAGTGCAGAACTGGAAATGGGCCAAGGCTATGATCTGAAGCCCGCCCCCAGTGACGCACTTCCTCTAGGAAGACTGTACATCCTGTACCTCCACACACACAGCACCACCACCAGCTGGGGCCAAGTGTTCAAATACTCGAAGCCCATGGTGGACATCTCATTCAAAGCACCAGAGGGGTATTGAGCATTGTTGCATTTTTAATGTGATATTTTATGTCACAAGCAAAAACTGAAGCCTACTTATACTTCAAAAATGGCTCTTTTAGCTTTCTATTGCAACAAGCACAGTGGTTTAAAACAGCATGAGCACATTATCTACAGTTCTGTAGGTCAGGAGTTAAACATGTATCCTCACTGAACTAAAATCAAAATTTGACTTGACAGGACTTGATTCACTTCTGGTAGATGACAGGATCTCCAATGTAGGGACGCTTTTTCTTTATTGACCTCCTCCATTTTTAATCAAAATTTTACAATTTTCATATACTGTAATTTGATGGCATTTAGATCCCCTCCCCTAGCCACACCTCCCTTTACTGTGCCCCACCCAATTTATATATATACTATATCCTACAGAATCTCATCTGTGTCCCTAAATGTCCTTCAGCATGGGTACATCCACTGGAGCCTGGTTAACTTACCAAGAGTCACATTCTTGAAAGAGACTGACTCTTCCCCTTCCAGCAGCCATTGATTGCCAAAAGTTCCTTAGGTTGGGTTGGAGCTTCTTACCCTCTTCCCTGTATCTTTGCTGGGATTTTGTCTGATTTGAGCTTGCATGGAACTTGTGCATGCTGTCACCTTTGCTGTGAGTTCATATGAGTAACTGACCAGCTGTCTGGAAAACTCTCTTTCCTTTTGATCTTCCATCTTGTCTGACTCTTACAGTCTTTCTGTACCCTCTTCCACAGTGATCTCTGAGCCTTTGGAGGCAGAAGTTTGATATCGGTGTCCTATTCAGGGATAAGCACTGTGTTTTCTCAAGTTCTCTAGACATTGGCCAGTTGTAGGTCTCTGTGTTAATTACCTTCTGTTGCATAAGGAAACTTCTCTGGTGAGAGTTTGAAGATGCATTAATCTATGTGTATAACAATAAGTCACTAGAAGTCAATGTAATATAACTATTTAGTAGAAAATCTAGGAAAACAAATTTCACATATTCTCTCTCATAGCTGGATGCTATCTTTGAAATCTTGGATATGCATATTTCAATTTGAAAATCTAGAAAGGTTAGGAAATTAATAAATGGCCATGAGTTCAGGTAGGGGTAGGTCTCCTGGGAGGGGTGGTAGAACACAGTGATATGAAGAAGGAAAGGGGAACACTTAGTAGGAAGGGCTAAATGGGGTAGGAAATAGGAGGGCAGAACAGAGGAGGGATTGTGGGAGGGGAAATAACGAACACTAAAGGCCTTTAGAATAAAACATACGGATGCCTACCACTATAGAAGTGTCTTAAGCAGGATACATCTTTGGGGCTGGAGAAATGGCTCAGCAGTTAAGAGCACTGGTTGCTCTTGCAGGGGATCCGGGTTTGGTTCCCAGTATCCACATGGTGGCTACTTAACTTCAGTTCCAGGGGATCTGACACCCACTTCTGACCTTTGTGAGCATTGCATGGCATGGGTGCATTTATATGCAGGCAACACAGTCATACACATAAAATAAAATTAACAAATAAAATATTTTTTAAAGTGTGTATATGTATGTATATTACACATTATAAAAAGAAAGTAAAAGGAGTAACCTTATAACAGAGGGACATTGCTCCTTCTAGACATCACACGCGAACAACAAAAAGAAACCCTCAATGTCAGCAATGGATTCCCTCTCTAGAAGCTATTGACCAGGAGTTCCACAGACCCTCAAACACTACAAGCCGTTGCCCCTGCTCTTGTTTACCAACCAGAGCTTGATGATAAGACCCTATTTCTAAAGACACTGCATACATGAGCTGTAGAAAAAACAAGAAGAAATCAAGCTGGTCCTGACTTCAGAGCCTCATCTCTACTGTTCAGCATTCATAGTGCTAGAGGGTCCTATGCATGCTACCAGAAGAAAAAATAATCACCAACATTATCCAGCTGTGAATCCCATGAACTACAACTGGCCTGGCAAGATACACCTGCTGATACAATAGTGGTACAGATATTATAGGAGTAACCAACAGCTCTCTAATTGAATTTAAGGTCCATTTGATAGGATGGAGCCCATATCTGACATTGATATCATGCTTACAAAACTGAGGCCAGACAGGTCACAGGACATAGGGGCAAGCCTAATTATGGTAGTTTTTAACAAAACAAAATCATGGTGAAAAATTTCCTCAAAGAATAGACTGGATCCTATAGACTCTCCCTCTTTTCCATCTGTTTGTGGCAGAAATGATTGAGATTCTGGGTATTCCACAAGGTTGGGTTCCTGAGTGAGGCTGCTGAGCTGAGCACTCCTGCTCCACCCCAAGGCCATGACTTGAAATGAGCATGCAGCATTGCAATTTGGGATTTGTTATACAGCGTACCCAGCCTTTGCTGACTGATATAGTTTCCATGCTTGATTTGAGGAAAATACCTTCACTGGAAAAATAAGTTAGAGACTAAGTTCTTGCTTGACTTAGATCAAAGGAAGAGTCAGAGATGAAAAAATAGATTATGCTATCTCCAGGACACAACAAGTTCCTGATTTTGGAAACAATGTTATAAACAAACTCTCAAAAATAAGCCACATTAAATCAGGAGATACTGAGGTTTGTGCCAGAGAAAGGTATATGAATATAGTAGTTTCTACCTTCAAATGATGGACCAATAATATGGTTTTATTAAAATTTTATTTAGTGTGTACATGTATGTGCACGTATGTGTGTGTATGTGCATGCACACATGCCACAGCATGTGTGGAGGTCAGAGGATAATTTGCAGGAGTCAGTTTGTTCCTTCCACCATGTGGGTCCCAGGGATGGGACTCAGGTCAGCACCCTTGTGGCAAGTGCCTTTAACCCTGGAACCATCTTGCTGGTCCCCAAAGTTCCATTTTAAAATTTGATAGATGAAGGAATGTAAGTATGTAATATGAAGGTGTAAAGATAACCACAAACAGAGTTATGTCCCAAATGGCCTGTTTCCTCTGAGGGGCAGGGCCTGCTGCAGAGAATTGATTATGGAGAGTTAGCCAGGGAGGGAGGGCCTTTTCTGCACCATCTTGGACAGGAGCTAGGAAGGCACATGGCCAGCTGGGTACACGAGAACAGAATGGCCGGGCATTGACTGACCTGGGTGAGACTGCAGGCCCATGAGGGGGCAGTGACTATGGGCAGCTGCAGAAGAGAGAACGGAATGGCAGGCTCTAAGCTGTGGTGCAGAGCAGGGAACCAGGTGTTCATTTCTCTGTAAGTCACTCTCCTCACGCCCCAATGGTATAAGCTATAATAAATTCACATAAATATATGTTATATGGTTTTTCTGACAGTCCTGGAGCAAGAGACCCTGAGAGAATCTGGGCAACTAAAGAAGAGATTGGGAGATCACCAAACCAAAGTTAGGGAACATGAAGAACAGGTACATAACAAAATAACTCAACAGTAAAGGAAAAGATTTGAAGACCAAAGAGCAGAAGACACAGGAATCAAGGGACACATCAGCCAGGGAGTTTTAATGAAATACAATGACAGGGGCTGAAGAGATGGCTCAGCAGCTAAGAACACTGGTTGTTCTTGCAGAAGATCTGGGTTTGAATGCCAGCACCCACATGGCAGCTAACAACTGTCCATAACTCCAATTTCAGGGAATCCAACGACCTCTTCTGACCTCTGTGGGCATTGCATGACACATATGCACTTACCTACATGCAGGCAATACATGCATACACAAAAAAATAAATAAATAAAATGTTTTTTAAAAATACAGTAACAAAATGAAGCAATGATGGAGGAGCTGGAGATGGGGGATGGGTATGAATGTGATCAAAATACACTGTATGAAATTCTGGAATCAACAGAAATTTTTATTTTATGTGTATGCATGTATTGCCTGCATGTAGGTAAGTGCATATGTGTCGTGCAATGCCCGAAGAGGCCGTCAGATCCCCTGGAACTGGAGTTTTGGACAGTTGTTAGCTGCCATGTGGGTGCTGGGATTTGAACCTGGGTCTTCTGCAAGAACAGCCAGTGCTCTTAACCACTGAGCCATCTCTCCAGCCCTGAAACTTATTTTCACCCCAAAAAAGTTTCCCAGAGCTGGAAAGATAGCTCAGTGGCTGCTCTTACAGAAGACCCAGGTTTGATTCCCAGAACCCACATGGTAGATGGCTAGCAACCATCTGTAACTCCAGTTCCAGGGGAATCCAATGCCCACTTCTGACTTCCACGGACATTGCATGACATGGGTTGATTTACATACACTCAAGCAATACACTCATACACATAATATAATGAAGAAAATATTTCTAAAAGGTTTCCAAGATTTCTGAACCATTGTTCTTAGAACATCATTTAGGGGACACATATTTGGATTTATTTTACCTCATCTGAGAATTTCCAGCTTAAGCAAGTTATTTCCTTTTTTTGTACATATTAAACACATTTTTCATTGCTTCATTATTTCTATCCTTTTAATTTTTATGTATTTATTGTTTTTTAAAGGCCTATTAATTCCAATTCATGTCTCCCAAGTGCTCCTGGGTGTGGGTCCATGGTCTGAAGTCTTGTTAACCTATCAGGCATCACACTGATTCTCCTCCCTGCAATAGATCCTCAACTAGTGCTGGGGCTTCCTGCCCACCTCTCCCATACATGCTGTGCCCTTGTTTAGCTTGGGTTTGCACAGGTCTTTTGCATGCTGTGGGTTCATACGTGCAACTACCCTGTGGTGTTCAGACAACACAGTTTTCTTGTGTTCATCTACCACGTCTGGCTCTTAAATCTTTTTGCCCCTTCTTCCTTAATGACCCCTAAGCCTTTGGAGGAGAAGGTGTGATATAGGTGTCCCATTTAGGCCTGAGCACTCCTCAATCTGTTATTCTCTGCATGTTGATCAGTTGTGGATCTCTGTGTCAATCACCATCTGCTGCAAGAAGAAGCTTCTCTGGTGAGAGCTGAGGGATGTACTGATCTACTGATGTAACAATAAGTCATTATGAGTCATTTTAATATTATGTCTATTGAACAGAATGATAGGTTCTCCCTGATGGCCCATGATTTGTCTAGGCACAGGTTCTTGCCCTGATAACATATGGACTTCTTGTTGTAAAGCAGGCCTTAAATCCAATTAGGTGATTAGTTACTCTCATAATATTTGTGTCACTATTGCACCACTGGCATATTTTGCCCAGCCAGTTGCCACTGTAACTCATGGGGCTCATAGCTGGGTAAAGCTGATGATTCCTTTTCTCTGTCAGGAACATGCATAGCACCTTCTAGTACTGTGAAAGCTAGCCAGCCAAGTGCAGCTCAACGTCAGTACCTGCTTGATTTCTCGTTGTTCGTTCTGTTACTCAGATATGTAGCATCTTCAGTTATAACATTTTAGTGTCCAGTTGTGGTAGGTAACCAAGTGCAGTGACAATAGCCAGTATTTCCTGAGGATCTCTCTGGTCAACAGCTCCAAAACAGGGAGTCCATTTCTGACATTGGGCTTCTCATTTGCTAGTCTATTAAGGCCATTGAACCTCAGAAACCTTTATGAATTTTTGCAGAATAAGGGAAGCCATTGGGAGACTTCAAGAAGGAAAATGAGGCCTGAGAACATAGCTCAGAAGGTGGAGTGCTTGCTTGCGAGCATGATAACACTATTTAATCCCCAGAAACCACACATAAAAGAAAGCTGGGTATGGGACACACATGAGACACACATATAATTTCAGCACTGGAAACTTGGACACAGGTGGATCCCTGGGGCTCACTGGTAAGCCAGCCTAGCTGACTCGGCAAGCTCCAGGATGGTGAGAGACCCTGCCTCAAAAACCAAGATGGACAGAGCCTGAGGAATGATACCTAATGTGCTCTGATCTCCACATGCACTTGCATACACATTCATACTCAAAGGGCGTGGAGAGAGAGAGAGAGAGAGAGAGAGAGAGAGAGAGAGAGAGAGAGGAGAGAGGAAATGGAACAGAGTAGTTAGTATTTTAAATGATAATGTAAAAATGAACAAGTGCAACAAACCTAACGAGAATACAGTGAAGACTGCTGTGTAGAATGGGCTGCAGGAGGTGAAGGAGCAGAGTTCTGGAGGACATTTCAGTGAATTGAGAGAGCATGTGGATGACTTTGGCCATGATGGCACAGGCAGGGATGGAGGCAGTGGTTAGACTAGAGTGGATTCTGGAGGTAGAGCTGACATTGCTGATCGTCTGCCTGTGGGTGGGAGGGAAAGAAAGAATAATCCAGGTTCACTTCCAGAGTTCATGTTTCAGTACTGGGAAGGTGTTGGTGCCATAGATTCGCTGAAATAGGTTGAATAAGGAATGTCTTTGGGACCAAAATACAGGAAAACAAAATGAGGAGGGAGAAATAAAATCACAAGTATTGGCCTTGCTATTGTAACAGCATTAAGCTTAAGGCCACCCGTTGGACACCTGTCTTAGTGTCTCTATTGCTGTGACAAAACACTGACCAATATCAACTTGGGGAGGAAAGGGTTTATTTGGCTCACATCTCCCGGGTCACAGTACAACACTGAGGGAGCCCAAGGTAGGAACTCAGGGCAGGAACCCGAGGCAGGGGCTGAAGCACAGGCCGTGGAAGATCACCACTTGCTTGCTCCCCTGGCCCATGCTTAGCCTGATTTCTTATACAATACAGAACCACCTGCCCAGGGGCATTGCCAGTCCAATGAAGGAAATTCCTCAATTGAAGTTCCCTCTACCCAGGTGTGTCAAGGTGACAATTAAAGCTATCTAGCACTATATCTGTATTAGTCACCTTTCTGTTGCTGTGATAGAAAAGGAAAAAGAAATAATTTATTTAGCTTATGGTTGCAAAGGGTCAAGAGTCCATCATGGAGGGGAGGCATGGTGGTAGAGGTGGCTGGAGTAGGAGCAGAAGCTAAGCTCTCACATCTTCAAGGAGGCACAGGAAGCAGAGAGTGACAGAGATATCTGGCAAGGCTTAAGAACTCTCTGAGCCCGCCCCCAATGACGTGCTTCCTCCAGCATGGCCACACCTTCTAAGATCTCCCAAAACAACGCCACCAACTGGGGACAAAAATGCTCAAATAATTGGAGCCTATGGGGGACATTCTCATTCAAACCACTATAGCACCTAAGTCAAGATATTAAGTAAGATTAAGTTAAGTAAGATTAAGTATGAAGCTGGGCTTGCTGACATAGGTCACAATCTCCCATTACTTGGGAGGTAGAGGCTGAGGAATTAGGAGTTTACATGTAGAATCCAAGGCCAGCCTGATTGCATGAGACTCTGCCTCAAAAAATAAAAAACAGAAAGACTATCAAGATGTCAAGTTGGCAATTGAGATTGCTCTTTTAAACTCTGTACCTGAATATTATGATCATAAATTGGATCATGTGTCCATCTCTTTAATCCACTGATCACAGTCAAAGATTGACTACATATAATTCTCTTAGGTCACAGGTCCACCTATGCCTAGTTACATCCAAATTTCATGAATGAAATTTGTGGAGTAATTGTTTCTCCTGAGGAAGTGAAGATGCTATTTTCAGAAGAAAGAGGTGAGCAGGAAAAAGGGTGCCCAGAAAAACGATGAATCTCTGAAGAAGATGATGCTTTAAACATCAAGGACATATAATTCGTAACAAAAATATAACTGCTAAAGCTTTTCTATACTTAACAATGTAGAATTAATGTATGTAGAACAAATAAAAAGTCAGAAAATGCAAGAATAAATGTTCAGAAACAAATAGAAATAGAGCACTTTAACAAACCTATTAAATATTTAATTTCATTAAAATTAAAATGCAAATGTCTCCTGTGATTTCTTTTAAAGCTAGACTCCATATCCCAGCGCAGACATCTGAAAAAGTATAAAAGCAAGTGTGCTTGGGGCATGCATGATTACAGTCACCAGAATAGAGCAGAATCGACAATCCTGAAACCTAGAAGGCTGGTTTGTAGGAAATCTCTAGTTGTTTAAGCCAATCTAGGGTGACTCAGTTGGATGAAGGTCTTCGATGGTGAAACATTTACTGGGTTTCCAGATGGTAGCTGACATATTAGCACTTCTTTTGAGGACCACTTAGGTGGTGTATGAATTCATAGGCAGTGCCCCTAGTTCAATTCAGCAGGCAGCTCTAAAGCTGGATGGACTTTAAAAATAATCAGGGAACACATATGTGTCCTGGATAGCGTTAGTTGTCAACTTGACACACCTGCGATGAGGGTGCCCCAATTGGGGAATTTCCTTCATTAGACTGGCCTGTAGCCATGTCTGTGGGGGCATTTTGTTGATTATTAAGTGATGTGGGACCAAGCCCACTGTGGGTGGTGCCACCCTGAGCAAGTAGCATTGTATTGTATAAGAAATCAGGCTGAGCACAGACCAGGGAAGCAAACCAGGAAGCAGCATACCTCCATGGTCTGTGCTCCAGGTTCCTGCCCCGAGTTCCTGCCTTGGCTTCCCTTGATGATGAGCTGTGCTTGTAAGCCAAATAAACCTCAATTTGGTATTGGTTGGAGTGTTTTCATCACAGCAACACGAAAGCAAGCTAGAATAGAAATTGGTACCAGAGAGTGAGGCATTGCTGTGACAGACCTGACCATATGTGTCTGGGAGGACTGTGGAGGTTGGGATGCTTTGAACTGGAAAATCGCTTGGAGCTCAGTGAGCTGTTCTATAGGAACTTGGAAGATAATGCTGAAAGAGGTATAGATGATGGAGGCCTGGCTTGTGAAGCTTCAAAGGGAAGCAATTCACTATCACAACTGTTTGTATCAAATTAAGAATTTTGTGAGACCTTTTGTTCTTCACTGCGATAATTGATGCTGGTTAGCTGGGGCTGAAAATCAGCTGTGAGTAACAAGAAACCAATATCATTGAGGTGAAATCTTCTGGGAAGTATTTCCTCAGGGTTAGCACACAGAAGCTGTGGTCCAGAGGGATCCTGCGGCTCTATCTCAGGCTGGAAGAAGGACTTGGTAATGTGTAAGAGTCTCCTACATGGCTCTGGTGTTAAAGGCATGAAGGAGTCATGGAGCGATCAGAAGAGCCCATTGAGGAAGTGGAGATGCCAGGGCCATGGGACAACCACCAAGGGCATTAACTCCACCAAGGGGTGGAGTTCAGTTGGCCTGAGCCTAGGAGACCAGCTGTGCGTGCTATGGAAGTGTGTGCCAGAGACGTGGCACTGTCCAAGTCCTTTGGAGCCCAGAAGATCATGAGTGACTCCCAGATGTCCAGCCTTGAGCTACTTTGCTAGACTTAGGTTTTGTTTAAGTGTGCCCAATTCTTCCCTTTTCAAATAAGACAGTACATTTTTTGGATTTTACAGAGGCCCACAGTTAAAAAATTTTAAAAGAGACTTCGAACATTTAGAGTGCTTAAATTTTTAAAGACTATGGGACTTTTAAAGTAGTACTGTTTTATGTTATGATATTAATTGTCCTGTTTCTTTAAAAAGGCAGGCTGAGCACAGGCCAGGGGAGCAAGCCGGTAAGCAGTGTTCCTCCATGGTCTGTGCTCCAAGTTCCTGCCCTGAGTTCCTGCCTTGGCTTCCCGTGATGATGGACTGTGCTTGTAAGCCAAATAAGCCCTTTCCTCCCAAAGTTGGTATTGGTCAGTGTTTTCATTACAGCAATATGAAAGCAAACTAGAATAGAACCTTTGTTTTCTACTGAAAGTGAAATGAACAGTATGACCTACTACTACCTAGGGCCATCGTAAAGAAATGAAATAAAACACATCGATTTTACACCAACTCAGTAGATAGCATTATTAGGCTCTCAACTCATGCCATTTTTCCAAGCATTGCCGGCTGCCTCTAGGCTTAACTTTAATTCCTGTTTAAAGAGCAAAACCTTTTCTTTTTGCTTCATTTTGTTTTTTGAGATGGGGTCTCCCCATAGCCCTAGCTAGTCTGGATCTCACAGAGCTACACTTGCCTCTGCTGCCCAAGTGCTGGGTTTAAATGCATGTACCACCATGCTCAGCTCTAAAAACACAAAAGTTTTGGAACTCAAAGTCATAGTTCAAATCCTGACTTTGCTGTTTGACCTTGGCCAAGTCATTTCATCTCTTTTAGTCAGTGTCCTCATTGGGAGGTGTAGCTAACATAGGGAACTACCCTATGTGATAGCTGAACTTCTTAGAAAAGTTTCTGGCATATTCATCACCAAGGAAGGGTTGGTAACTATTTTATTGTTATTTTACTTTGTTTTCCAGATTTCTATTAAATAAGACCTCAGAAGCAAAGAGAGGGGTCACAGTTTGACACGGGAATTAATCACTAGACTTTGCACTGAACACAAATGCCAAGTGAGGCCAGAGCAAAAAAAGAATCGGAAACCAAAGTCTCATAACTATGGAAGCAGGTGACTAGAGAGAACGAGAAAAATGGCAGAGAACAGCAGTTACCAAAGCGCCTGGGTGTGCACTTAGTACCTATGTCATCAAGAGTGTGAGCGGCCACAGTCCTGCACTATGCACCTTCTAGCCATTAAAATAACCCAGTCTTCCAGTAACCCTGACAGGTAGGTACTAGGATTGCAATTTATAATAAGGAAAAAGGTAAGCTTCAAAGATGCATAGTCGAGTGTTTGGGTCAAATGCTTTGTACATGAAGGACTGAGGCAGGAGTAGGTAGTCACTCTTAACAACCCCCCCGCACCGGCTGAGAGCCAGGGACCATGGATAACCCTCCTTTGCTTAGGAGGAAAATTTCTAGGCCATATGTCAAAATGAGTCATCATGGGTGATGATTACGAGCACAAATTATGATTCTCTGATAGGAGAAAACACCTATTAGCAGTAATCCATTGTGTTCAGGAAAGAGGGCAAAGTCTCTTCCCTTCAGAAATCTCTCTGGACCCACACCCAAGAAGCACCTAGAAGAGCCTTCTACTCTGACTGTCTCTCACCTCCTCCTCTTCCTCCTTCCCCCTACACCTGGCTCCAAGAATTGCGCGTCAAGGCCACACAACAGTAAAACCTTCTCTCGCTCACGCTCCTGCCCAACCTCCATGCTGTTTCTTTATGAACAACAACGTTTAAAACAGGAGAAGTGTGATTACTGCTCTGGTAGGAGGCACCCGTGGCCCAGACTTGTTTACTTGGAGGATGGTCCCCATGGTACATGATTGTATACCTGGGCTTCACTGTGGTCTTTCATTTTAATGTATCTTTATGAAAAGAGTCCAGTGAAATGAATCAAATCAAGGCTGAACTCTGTAAGTCTAGTTCTCCTCATTAGAGGCTCCTGATTGGCTAAGAGTTGAAAACCCTCTGGTCTCCAGTGTCCTGGGGACAATGACGCCTGTGCACTCTTCACTAAGTTCTCATGAAGTTTTTACACACACTTTCATCATGATCTTCTCCTTTTATCCTTACCTACGTTCCTTTCCTCTCTAGCTAGGGTTCAGTCAAGTTCCCCAGAAAAAAACAAGCCACAGTGTAATTCACAAGCTTGAATCGATGTTAGGATTCACTGCAGTGCATAGTTGACAATTTAGGTTTTCTAAGAGAAAGAACAGAAATTATTAAAGAATTACCCAGCTTTGTTGAGACCCAGGCAATTAGTTTCTTGAATGCTTCAAAACCATTCAAAGCATCCGTTGCTTATTTGCAGAATTAAAAAGCCTTGGCTATTATTTCTTGTTTAACAAACTTTGACCACATTCAGATTGGGGAGTTCCATACAAAAGATGTACATGCCTGGAAAAAAAAAAGAATTTTTTTAAAGAAACTGATTAAATTTTAACCAGCTGCTGGGCAGATAGTTTGCCTGAGGCACATTTGTCAGTTTCAAAGGGTCTTTTTATTAATTTTGCATTTTGTATTTTGTTAGTGGAAAGAGCTCCCTCTTTGGGGACTGCCAAAAGCTATAGGCTGCAAATCTTGAAGAAGCCCAAGGACGTGTCTGCGGATGCCAAGTAGATTTGGATTCCAGAGCCCTCCCTGTTACTTGGGCTTTCTTGGTCCTAAAGATGTAGTAACTTTAGGGGTGTATTATTTGAATTAACTTTATGGGATCCCCACTGATTTTGCTTCGGGTAACATGAACCCTGCTATTTGTCTGTGAGACTATGCCTGTCCTTGCTGTGTGAACTTGAACAATTTATTTGACCTCTCTGAGACTCCACTTTCTGGCACAGAAAAAGAATTAAAGCTAGGCTTATCTTTCAGGTTCTTTCAACCCTGGGCTATCTGCTTTATGACTGGTTGGCAAATTCTGACACAGAGACACTCCTGTGTGCTTTTCTTTCTTGTAAGTGGGCTCTAGCAGCTCAGTCACTTATGAGTCATATTGATGATAGTGGTAATAATTATATTATTAATAGCTAAGTTGATTAAAATTTTTGTATGGCAGGTTCCATATTAAACACAGATGTACTTTGGTATCTGTTCTCTTTAGGAAACTTCTGACGTGAGAAACATCATTGTTTCCTTGTCATAGGTGAGGCTACTGAGGAGGCAGAAAGTTAAGAAGTATCCAAAGTTAAACAGCAAGTGACTGAGTCAAGATATGAAAGCCAAGCTTACTGGATACTGTTTACAAACCTGTTTCTCTCCTCTGACTACACACACCAGCTCTTGTATCTGGCCTAGAAATGTGCCCTGGTTTTGTTTGGTTATTTCACAGTTTCAGATCTCCCTGGACTTGGTGAAAATACTGAACTCAACAGTGTCCTGCAAGATCCCCAGGAGCCTCTCTGGGCTCAGGCGGCTCCAGGCTGGAGGGGCCGCCTGCAGCGAAGACACAATTTATGAAGTAGAGACACAACTCAGGGGTTAAATGGAAAATACAAACCTCTTCTGTGATGCTGGGAATTTCATAAGTTCCACTCAGGCATCTTCAAACAGCATTAAATACAAAGTGAAAAAGTCTACCCTCAGGCTAGAATTTGTAGAGGACTTACCTGCAGGAGAATATAGCTAAATTTCTTCCAGAAGACAAAGAATCAGGGCTTACATTTACCTGCAGGAGAATATAGCTAAATTTCTTCCAGAAGACAAAGAATCAGGGCTTACATTTACAAAGTACAAGGGAAAGAGGCCTGTGTGTGTGTGCACATATATTTTTTTTCTGACTGCATATTCCTTTTTGCATCGCAACTTTTTATATATTTTTTATACATAAATATATCATTTCACCAGTGGAACTTTTTATGCTGAATCAATACCTGGCCGGCTGACTTCTGCATTATTTAATGTCCTTGCCCATTGGGAGGGACTGGATTGCATCTCCCTCAATGTGATCTTTAGACTCCTGTGGAGGGTTATCTCACTTCACCTCTAAAGAGAAAATCCCCAGGATGTGCCATTCTATCACGAACATGCCCTTTCTGGCGGTGCCTGGGGATGGAACCCAGAGCCTCTCACATGCTAAGCTCCAGCCCTGAGCTATACTCCACATACATGTGGCTTTTATCTGTTTGCTGCCCATCTGGTTTGTGTTCCTCAATCATGATGACTCACCCTATTGATTTTTTTAAAGAATGATAGAGAAGACTAAATTGTACTAAGTTTTTGTGTCATATTCTAGGTGGAGAGGTAGGCTTTTTCTCCAGGGCTTCTGTGAGTCCTTTTCTGAGCTAAGCTCTCTGACTTTCTGTAATCAAACCTGTAATATGACCAAGATGGCATCTATGCTTGAACTGGTTTGAGAACCTTAAAAAACTTCATGAAAGAGAAACATTTGCCCTTGCTACAAAATTTAAAAATTATTTTGTTCTGTAAATGCTTCTAGTCTTAAAATTATTTACTTAGAAAGAAGACACAGCCGAATATTCTGGATGATATAGTTTATCATTAGGTGTCACGGGAGCATAGGAATTTCATGCTCAGGAAAATGACAAACTTGCTGACAACATCCTCCTAGATTGATGACCCTGAAGTTTATATGGATTCCTGAGATGTCACTGCACAGTAGCCTTACAGTCTAAAACAATCAACAGGCAACACTAGCATGACTCACAGAGATTCACCTGCCTCTGCCTCCTGAGTACTGAGATCAAAGGTGAGCCTCACTAGACCCAGCTTGAGATAAATTTTATTTACTTTTCCAAGAGTCAGAGGGCTGCCACCTACCTGGGTCCTGTTTAAACTTCATCCTGACCTTCCAGCTTGCTTTATCTAAAGATAAAGAGCTTACTAGGAAGCTGGTCTGAGGTGCAGTCTCTAGAATAAGGGTAGAATTTGTCTTTCCTTTTGATAATCTTGTGTGGTCTATATTTGCTTACTGGTCACATGCACCTTTTTTTAAATCTTTTTTTTTTTTCATTTTGAGTGGGAGAATGGCTGTCAAAGAGCCCAGCAGTGCATTAAAATCGTTTTCTCCAGTACACAGTGTGCTGTGGGAAACACTCCGGGTATCTGATTATTGCCTCTCAGAAGTCAAAGGCCTTTTCTGTTCTTTCTAACAAAGAGGGAAGGAGAAGAATTGCAATGGTAGCCAGAAGGGAGCTTCTGGAGGTGGTGGGGGATTGCTCTGATTTTATTCTAGAGGTAAATAAAGGTACATGTGTCTCATACCTGCAATATTCCAGACCATTCCCTTTGCTTCCAAACTACCAGACAATTCCTCTAGCTTCCATGGAGTTGCTGAGTTCAGGCTGGTCATAGAAAGGGAAGAATCAAAACCAGACATCCAAGAAGCCCAAGAGCCATGGCCTTGCACTTGCTGGGACATTAGCCACGCTTGGCTTGACGCTTCTCTCTGCAGGCCAGGCTCTGGAGCAGGTGTGTTTTCAAGAAGGCGCTGACCACAGGTGTGAGTGACACAGGCAGGCAAGTGGGAGACATGAAAAATACAGGCTTCCCCACAGCATGGCCAGGTGTGCAGGAGCACATCTGGCCAGAGAGCCCCAGGGGCTGGTCTCCTGCTGCAGGAGATGGAGTCGAGTGGGCAGGAAGCCCTGGGGTGGGGCAGAAGCCCTGTGGAGTGAGGTATACAGGACTGTGAGATGCAGGAGGTAGACAACAGACCTTCCTAATACTCCACACACTCAAATGGGCATTGGAACGGGGGGGGGAGGAACTGAGGCAGAGCAGCATGGGTGGAAAGGGAGGTGTGACACACAGTTTGGGACAAGAGAGAGGTTTTGTGCCAGTAATTCAAGGATGTGAGGAGAACAGGATGAGGTGGTATGCTGGAGCTATGCAGTGCAGGTAACCCAGCTTCAGGCCAGCACACCCACAACTTCTTCCTCTGGTGACCTGAAGAGTGCCTGCCTGGCACCGCAGTGTGCCTTTAAATAGCATCCACCGCATTCTCGGATTCGGTTCAGTTTTGTTTACCAAAGAGAACCCTGAGGTGGCCGTCACTGTGACGGTCATGCCTCTCTGACTGCTGCTGCCTTCACATTGTAACAAAAGAGAAAACGGCAAGCAAGAGAGTCTGCCTAGAATCAATGACATTGTTTTCCATTGAATGTAGTTTTTAATTTAAAAAAATCATAATTATTAACACATCTTATGTGTACAAATGAATGGCTTCAGGGAGGCGTCCAAACATGAATACATCATGCTGTGATCATGTGTACCCTCCTGTCTTTGCCCTACCCACCCCCATCCCTCCTTTAATAACTCCAATTCTCTGTTCAATTCATCTTTCGTACTTTACTAAATTAGACTGATTTTTTTTTTAGGCAGCATCTCACGTATCCCAACCTGACTTGCTATATAGCCCAGGCTGGCCTTGAATTTTGACCCTTCCATCTCCAACATGAAAGGGCTTAGATCACAGTCATGAATCACTATACCTGGCTTTGTGCTTTACTTTTAATTTCTACTTGTGAGAAACATGGGCTGCTTCTTCTTCTGTATCTGGTTTTTTTCGTTTGCTGTAGAGCTTCTTTCCACTTCACGGTTCCTTTTAGTTTAGTTAGCTGATATATCTTTTACAGTAAGTTTAAACAATATACGTGTCGACCAAATGGATCAATTTAAGGAAAAATATTAAAGAAAAAGTAGGTGGATGATAATTAGACAAGATATAATTGTGAAGATGATACTAACAGGGCCACAAATTAGGATCTAGAACAATCTTGATTTTTATCACTCAGGCACAGGAGAAAAGGAGACAGGAAATGACCTTCTCAGAGTCATTTCCTGAGTCACATCTCACATTAGTCTCTAAATCAGAAGCACAACCCCAGTCTCCTAACAGTAATCGTATTCTGTGCACTCATCTAGGTGGTTATGTCTAAGCTTGAACCATACAGCACAGGCAGAATCGAAGGCAGAGGCTGACTTCCCCTAGCTAAGTGCCAGCAAACTGGGAGAGCAAGAGGCTTTATGACACAAGTAGTGCTGCTCCGTTTCCTGATGTCAGTCCTCTTTTCCCGCCCTGCTTAATCAAGGAGCCCATTCCTTAGATGTATGTTTCTTTAATAAAGCGATGTGAATGAGCTCTGTTTCCAAAAGTCAGAAAAGAGAAACACATCTAGTCAAACCTTAGCTTGAAGAAAAAGATTCTCCCTTCTTGCTCACCTCCAACTTCAAATGATGCTCTTGGTTTTGAGAGTGTGAAGGATGGGTCAAAAGCTATGTGAGTACAATTGATGCCCAGAAGGACCCCTAGACATGTCCCAGCAAGACCTCTGGTGAACTTAGAAGTTGAGATGGGTTTGTGGGGTCTGGGAGCAGAAAGGCTGGCTTCTCTGAGGGGGGCAAGGAAGGTTGCAGAGATGAGCACAGCACCAGACAGACTGCTGGACACTATTGTGGCACAGAAGTAAGAGCCACTGATGGACATGACTATGTAGATAGCACTGACGGACAGTGACCATCAGGGAGAGGCTGTTGAGGAGCAAATGAAGATCTTAAAGGAGAGCAGAACTATAGGGAAAATGTTCGTTCTCAGCTGATTTGACAGACTGAAATTCACACTTGGCTTAAGAAGTGGGACAGACAATGGTGACAGCGTATACAAGAATCACAGAGTCTCAAACTGGACAAATCCCAGCATAGACACAGGGAAGTAAGCAAGAAACCCCAGCCCTATCTAAGGAATTATTGGCAACCAATGGCTGCTGGGAGCGAGAGAGTCTCTTTCAAGAATGTGACTCTTGGTAGGTTAACCAGGCTCCAGTGGGTGGACCCACACTGAAGGACAGTGCATTAAATTGGGTGAGGGGCAGTAAGGGAAGGTGTGGATAGAGGAGGGGCCTAAATATCATGAAGTAATATTGTATGAAAATCTCAAAAATTCAATAAAAAACAGAGAGCATGCCTTTGCTCAGAGTGAAGAACAATTAATAAATAGCTGAATCCATGAAAATGGCCTTTGGAGCAAAAGGCAAGGAAAATAGGAAGGTCTATGACCATGTCTCAGAGATGGAGAGAGCTTATAGTCAAAGAATGCTCATGACATCTTAGATGTCGACAGGTGCACAGAGAACATTTTCTGATAGCTGCTTAGCCTCTAAGGAAGCAGATCCCCCATGTTCCAACTGTACCTGGGGATTTTGAAGGATGACCTGATGTTTCCTAATGTCTACCACATTCTGTAGCTTGTGTGGTGGAAGGTTTTGTGGGAGCCAGGTGTTTGGTAGTATATGTCTATGAGCCTAAGTACTTAGGAGGTGGAGGCAGGAGGCTCAGAAGTTTAAGGTCAACCTCAGATACATATTGAATTCCAGGCAGCCTAGACAACACGGGACTCTTATCTCAAAAAATAAAACAAAAGTAAAAATAAAAGACTTTTGGATATTGATCAAAGGATAGATCATGAAGTCAGGAGGTATAGGAACTTCAGAGATGAACAAGTCAGGGCTCGAAGTGACAGTCTCTGGAGCATTTGTTTCCAGATCTAAAGAATAGGACTGGTGTACCTACCTCATGTAACTGTTGGCTAAAAATGAGATAATAATAGTCCTACATCTGGAAGACACTGTCTATATTGAGTAAAGTCCAGCCGCAGTTGAACTTTCTTTCCTTTCCTCTCTGAAGGGAGGAAATTGCTGTCCCGTACCCATCGCCCTGCCTAGTATTTTCCTTGCACGTACAAGGGACGGTGAAGAACTGTTTCCTTTGACCTGCTCCAATTTGAAGAACGTGTATAATGCAAAATCGGACAAGGAAGACAGCTTTGGTGGGAGTGCTTAGCTGTTAGATGTCCAGATCAGAGAAAGATTTCCATTAAACAGGGCAGTGTTTCTGTCTTTGGCTGTCAGGCAGCACAGAGATAATCCCAGGAATCAAGGCACCAAAAAGTGCATTTCTGGCTGAGCTGATCACAGCAACCCTGATATCACACAGCTGCTGCTTTCCATAATCAATGTCGGAGCTGAGCTTATTCACCTCCTGAGTCCCTCCTGAGAGCCCAAACCCGGAACCTGGACGGTAACATTTCCCCTAATTGATGCGTGTTTGCTCGGGGAATTACATCCTGTTTGATTAATTTTGGGTTTGATTTTCCTCCTCCCGCTATGATTTCTATGGACAGAGCCCATCTTTTGATGCTTTGCATGTGGTAAAGGGACATAAGTCTCTGAGTATGAGCCGGGTCCTAATGCTAGCCTGCTAGCCTCCTGACTTAGGGGAAACTTTTCTGTGGAAAGAGGCCTGCCCTGGTATATCTTTTCATGTTAGAAATGGAAGAATTACATTGAGCACCAGACAGTGGGCTAGATCATTTTTGTGCAGAATCACATGGTCATTATGAGGCCTGTTTGTGAGAGAAAAATGAAGGCTCAGAGAAACAAAAATCTCACATGGAGTAAATAAATAAATAAAAGGTTTTTTTTTCAGTATCATGCTTCTTTTTCTCTACCACATGTAAACAAACTAAACTAGAATATTTTTGTAAAAAGTTCAGGTTTTTTAAAAATTGTAGGTGTTGGGGCTGGAGACATGACTCAGTGGTTAAGACCACTGGCTGCTCTTGCAGAGGACCTGGGTTCAGTTCCCAGCACCCATCTGTAGCTCCATTCCAGAAGATCTGACGCTCTGCCCTGGCCTCCAGCGGCATGTCATACACATGGTTCACTTACATACAAAGTGGGCAAAGCACTCTTACACATAATAAATAAATAAATAAAAAATAAATAAAATAAAAATTCTGTGTGTGGGTGGGTACACTGTGGAACTCACGGGACAACCTGCCAGAGTCAGATCTCTCTCTCTACTCTGTGATCCTGGGGGTCCAGCTCAGGTTGTCAGGCTTGGCAGCAGGTGTCTTTATCTCCTGAGTCATCTCACTGGCCCCAAAGTTCATTTTTTTAAGGCCAAAAAATAACTGTAATTCTACCCCACCATTCTCAGCCATCTGGTGAGTCCTCTTGCTATCTGTTCACATTTGCATGTTTTTAGGAAGAGCTGTAACTACATGGTTTGAAGCATTATGTAGCATGGCCTTAAATAAATGTTGTCTTAGAAATGGCTTTGTCAGAGTTCTCAGTGCCTCCACTTATTGAGGCTCCTTTGGATCTTTGCTTAATGATGACTGCAGGATGTGGAATGCTCTTCCCACAGTGACAGTATCCTGCCATTATCTTTCCGACAAGAGGTCTCAAATGCCAACCCCTGTAGGGCCTCTTCTCTGTTTCTTGGCTACACTACCCAGTGTGCTCTTGTACTTTGTAAGCCTGGGAATCAGCAAAAATGTCCAATCTCCTTTTAATCAATTCTCCCCTTTTCTCTACAGTGTATCAGCATTAGGATTCTGAGATTCCAACCCAAACCTGCTGAGTCTATGCTTCTTCCAGTACAATCAAAAGGAGCAACAGCTTCCTTAGGGGAAGCCTTTTTCCTCAAAGACTGTGGTAGCTTCTCCCACAATGCAGGCATTTTCTTTGGGTGGATGGAAGCAAAGAGGGGGTGGCAGAGAGAACCTGGGGTACCTTCTGGAAATGTAGCACTGAACAACCTGTAATGGTCCTAACGAGATGCTCAGGGCAGTTCTGCTGGGGCTGGGAAATCAGAGTGAGACAGATTGTCTTTTAATCTCTTGCATCTTCAAAGATTATAGAAAGCAGGTGTAAGGAGTTCATCTATGAGTGTTCAGGAGAAAGGGCTATGGCATGACAGAGAAGATTGTACTAGAAGCTGTTCAGGAATTATAGGGAACCCACATACTGTTCCAGGGACTTACCAGCTCTACTAGGAGACAAGATATCAGATACTTGCCCGGCAAGTCCTCAGCCTTGTCTGACTTTGGCAATCACTGTTCAGTGTCAGTGCTTCAGAAATATCCAGCTTGGTACTTGGAAATCCCAGCTTTTCTGCCTACTGTGGCATCATGGAGCTACCAGGCTTCCCTGGCACAGTCATGGCATAGTGCAATGACTTAAACTCATCTCAAGTTAGTCAAGAGCTTAGGAGTGAAGAGGAAACTGTGACTGAGATTCTATGGCACATTCGTGCTCATGTTTTGGTCAGGAATAAGCGGTCCTGAGTTTGAAGATTCTCCTATGCATCTGCAGAACAGGAGGGGCCGCATGAAAGGACGAGTAGAGAACTGTAACTCCACCTTGAATAAGGAATGGGGACGATGGTAAGAGGGTAGAACAGAGGAGGAAATCTGTCCAATAATGTCTGCAAAGAACTCACACTACAATTTGAAAGGCCAATATTAGGTTTTCTACCTGCCTAGAGCAGTTTTTATGCCTTTTATCCCTGCATGCTTAATAATAGCTCTTTCACTCAAAAATGTTTCTGATTCATAACATAAATTGATAGTCAACCTCATAATCTTAGTAAGATGACATGCACTAATGAAAATAAGAAAGAAGAATACAAAATACTCCAAACATAGGCTAGTGGTCAGGGCTTACATGAAATCTAACCAATGGGACTTGGCCTTGTCTGATACGATTTCATGTAGGCAACACCAGTTGCCACTGGCGATAGGTCCTGGAGATGAAGGGTGTGACTTCCTGGCCCTCTGCCTCCTGTGTGCTGGTACCTAAGCAATTCCATTGGCCTGTACAAAAGATAGCCCTGTAGGAACTCATCTCCATTCCCCATCTTTGCACCTGTAACTAGTTAACCAGAATATTGCTGTATGGAATGGAGGTGGGAGTGTGGAATGAGAGAGGGAGGATAGAAGATGGTATACGGATGCAGTCTGGGCTCAACCAGCTTAGAACACAGGTTCTGCTGAGAGCTCATATAATCCATACCATTTATTTGGCTGGGACATTGAGAACAGTCAGAGTTTCCTTTTATTGGGGGCAGAGAATGCAAAGTAAGCATTGTTTCACTGGAAGCAAATTGAAAGTACCCAGGGGGGAAGTAAATATGTTCCATGAAGCTAGAAAGGTCAGGTTATGTTCTTTGAGGAGGGGGTAAAGAGGGGAAGTCATAAATCGCATCTCTGTAAGGCAGATTTGAAGAGGCATGGTGGGATAATGAAAAAACCCAGACCATCACTGCCTGCTATAATGCCTTCTGTTCATTCCATAGTCCTCTCCATCAGTCAGCCCCTCTGTGAGCACATACTGAGGACCTACTGTGGGCAGCCTCCAGGATGAGCAGAGGTGATATCCAAGTCCCGCTCATCAGCAAGCCCATCTTTCATCTGCAAATGAATAGATTGTTCCAGCCTTTGTTTTCTCCAGCCACCATTAACTACAGACTCAATCTTGCCCAGTCCCTGGCCTCACTGGACAGGCAGTGTAGAAAAAGATCCACCCCCTCCAACAGCCTGGGAATGGAATTAGGAGTGCACCCAGCAGCCAGAGAGCTACTCCAGGCCACTGTTCACTCTTTAACTGAAGATGACTGTGATCATCTGCTCAGACCCAGCTTAGCTTAGTTTTTAAGATTTGCATAGATAGTGTGATCTGAAGGACAATGAGTTGTGTGGGCTTTGCCAGTCTAGTGGTCCTGGTTTGAATTCTACCTCTACAACTTTCTATTTGTGATGATCTAGTTACTATATTTTGAACAAAAAAATAAATATTAATATGCCACTTGAAAGTCATTGTAAATAATGAAGTAATTGGGTATAAAGCTTAATACAGAGAAGATATTCAGCTGATGGCAGCTCTTCGTACCATCATTTTTGTTGCTATTGTTGGCAGTAACAGTGGTAGCAATAGTTGTGAATGCTAAAATAGTTCTGATTGTTTTCTACCAGGAATCAATTTGTGCCCAAGTGAATAAGGTCTGATACTAGGTTCTTAGTTTTCCTAATTTCTTCCCATTGTAGGCAGATAAGTCTTCAGTGGCCATAAATCTTCTTCAAATGGAACAACCAGAACATCAGCACTCCCCTACTTAAGACCAACACTGACCCTAATCAATCCTTAACTCGCTGAACCTCCACAGACATTTTGTTCAGGGTTCTCACATAACCTGTCAGAATCCCAACCTCACAGGTAATGTAATTATCATAGAATAGCCCCACTTGGCTCTGGATTCTGCTCCTACTTTCCTGTCCCTGTTGTCAACATCCCTCTTTTTTATGGCATTGTCTATCAGGCTTGGGACTAGTACTTTCATGAAGTTATGCTAACCATCAGGCCACTGGAACAGAAGGCCAGGCAATGGTTGCTTTGAGAATGAAGTTGGGCAAGAACAGAATTTCCAAAGACTGGGGAGTTGCTAAATGCTCCTTTGGAATCAGAATTTGAGGCAGTCGTAAAGTGATGAATGACTTGATAAAAGAACAGTGCAGTTGGCCATAGTATGGTCAGAATGAAGAAAAATATAGTTTGGTAAAAAAGGTCTTGATGAACAAATGAAGGTGTATGTCCTCCTAGACAAGGGAAAGATACTAGCCTCAAAAACTCACAGAACTTTAAACCATTTATTTCATAAGAATAACTTACGTTTATCAATTGTGCTGAGCCAAATAGCTGGCTGGAGCGCTTAACATTAGTTTCCCTTTCCCTACAAGCTGCTGACTTACCATGGTCCCTTATTGCCCTCTTCCTGAAATTTCTTCACTACTTTTTAAAACTCTACTTTCTAGCAAAAATAATTTTTCTGTATCAGTTTTCTCATTGACCAATCACCTGAAAACAAGGAACTTAAGGTGTTTGTGGAAGGGGGTGTTTTAACTAAAGTTTACGGCACAAAGTCCATGATGGTGGGAAAGGCACAGCAGTGGGACCAGCTTCTGTATGTGGTAGGGGGAGGCTGCTTGTTCACATCTTGATGGATCAGGAAGCAGAAATATAATGCTGGTGTTCAACTGGTTCTCTCCTTTTCCAATTTTTACTCAATCTGAGCACCTCCCTCATGGAATGCAGCCACCTACATCAAAGCAAGTCTCTCCTCAGTGAATTCCCTCAGCCCCACCTCTGCAGCTCTGGACTGCACACAGCTTCTTTTGTAGACAAAGGCTCCACAGCTGTAGCTCTCATTGGTGGACACCCTACAATCGGCATCTCCAATATCCTGGGATCTTCATTGCAATTGAGACTTCACCTTCACCAGTGGCATTTCATTGCCTCTCTGCAAGAATTCTGACCATGCCACAAGGTGCCATGGCTTAGTTTCTCTCCATGATCCCCCTTAGTCTTGCGTTTCATGCCCCAGTACCACATGGATGACTCTTTCATCATTTGCCAAGTTCTGCTATAAGTTCGAGTTACAGTCTGGCCCCCTTGGATGAGCTTCTGGGTGCTGACCCGAGGAAACCTTTTCCTATTTTTCCACTGAAGTACAAAAAGCTTTACCTCTGTGGTGCTGATTTCTTATCAGTCAGAGCTGATTCTTCAGCCCTAACAATCACCACCCACAGATTTTTAGCCAACATATTATATTTTCCCAAGAAGCAGGTTTCCTTTTGGTGATGCTGATCTCTTTGACAATCACATCTGTTCCATCAGCCCCAGCATGATCAGCACACAGAAAGACTCAGCCAAACTATCTCATGAATAGCTCCTAATCCAGTTCTCAGTAGTATCATTGGAAGCACAATCTGAACCTCCCATGTTCACTCTACTCCAGCATTGTCCTTCCAGCTCCCACTAGAGCATCCCCTTAAGTTCTGAGCAGTCATGGATTTTCCAATCCAAGCCTTCCATATTCCTCCCCACAAAAAAAACATATTTGGTTTATCGTAACAATCCCACTCTTGGTACCAATTTCTGTTCTAGTTTTATTTTTGTGGTTGCCATAAAACAATCTGACAAAAAGAAACAACTTAAAAAGGAGTTAATTTTGGTTCACAATTCCAGGTTATGGTCCATTCTTGCTGGAAAGTAAAGGCAAGCACTTAAAAGCATCCCATCCATTATTGAAAACAGAGACTGGACATGTGGAATTTTCTCGCTTACTTTCTGCTTGCTACTGAGCTAGCTTTCTCAACACTTATATAGTCAGGGCCCATGAAATGGTGCCCTGCTCATTCAGGATGGACCTTCTCATTTCAATCAACAATCCAGACAATCCTTCATAGACATGCTCTTAGGCCAACCTGATCTAGACAATTCCTCATTAAAACTCTTGCAAAGTGATTCTAGATTGTGCTAGGTTAAATCTAATCAGCACACCCTGGTTTATAGTCAGTTACTGTATTAGTTACTTTTCTCTTGCCATGATAAGACACCATGATCAAGGCAATTTATAAAAGGAAGAGCTTATTTGAGTTTAGAGTTCCAGAGGGATTAGAGTCCACAATGGTGGGGAGGCATGGCAGCAGAGGATAAAGAAGAACACTCACATCTTCAAACAGGCACAGGAAACAGAGAGCAACTTGAAATCTGCCAAGGCTTAAGAACTCTCTAAGCCTACCCCCCAGTGACGTGCTTCATCCAGCATGGCCACACCTTCTAAGACCTCCCAAAATGGTGCCACCAACTGGGGACAAAATATCCAAATGCTTGGAGCCTATAGGGGACATTCTCTTTCAATCCACACTTACTATTTATGATGGATATCTAAAACTGGGAGCAGTCTTCTGATGCTGTGGCTGAAAAAGACCAAATATATATATATATATATATATATATATATATATATATTTTATATGTCTGTGTGTTATGCCTGTATGTAGGTAGGTGATGAACAGAAGTTTGAACACAGCCTCTGAAACAACTACAACATCTGATCTTAAGGTAGGACACAGAGTCTCAACAAAAATATTGTTTTTCTTCTTCTTTTTAAGAATAAAATTACATTTAAACACCTCATATTTCTTTATAGAAATGTATTTATATATGGAATCAAGCCCTCCTGGAGCTCATTTGCGTAGCACACAAATCTCGGAACACTTTATCCTCTCCCTTCCTTGTGATGTTGGAGTCCTTGGATACATCCTCTGATCCTCTTTTATCTTCATGCTTACTCTTGGACCAAGAACTATTATGTACATATATGGTTTCAACTGCTACCTATTACTCAATATCAGTTTCATTTATTTTGTTTTTATTATTCATGATTATCCTGCATCTCAACACCTTTCTATTGAGGGAATATTCCAGAACATAAATCTTGATAAGGAGCAACTTTCTGTTTCTACAGCAGAAGATGGATGAGCGCAGGACCAGGGACACATTCTCATCACGGCATCCACGCAGGACCAAGGACACGCTCTCATCACCGCATCCACGCAGGACCAAGGACGTGCTTTCATCACAGCATCCACGCAGGATGGGGGATGCGTTCCCATCACAGCATCCATGCGCTGCATGTTTTTAGACAGCTCAGTTGCTCTGTGGTCTCTCATTAGCTGACCTCTGTAAGACTCTAGAGCCTGCTCTTAATGTTGAAGAAGGAAATGTAAGATGAATTTGAGCAATTCTATGATTCCAGGCAACTATGTCATCCTACTGTTTCCTAATAGCTAGGTTAAGGTGGTGTGATGTAAACTTGTTAAATCATCCTCAGTTTAAATATGTTGACTCTCAACAATGCAACAGACACAGTACATGGTGACTGTAACCAGTGGTGTCAGCATAGACATCTGGTGTCCAACAGTAGCAATAGTCTGATGACAGTTTTTCCAGTACAGGTGGTATCATTACAAGGCTGATGCTGAAACCCTTCGGCCATGGTTCTTGCTGCTGGTCTCAACTACTAATGGTCTGTTGAGCAAGATCAGTCCCATATTCTTTCTATTGATTCTGTGGCCATCTCATAAGCTTGACATGCATCACTTTTCTATCTACATCGGATAAAATGGGTTTGCAGTGAGAGCCTTGTTACAGGTATGGGTCACAGAAAGAGGCAGACATATTTACGTTTGTGTTCTATTGCTGGAGAACAAATTACTATAAACTCGGAATATAGTAATTTGGCTATATTGGCCAAATATGGGCTAGAGAGATGGCTCAGCGGTTAAGAGAACTGGCTGCTCTTGTAGAGGATCTGCATTTGATTCCCAGCACCCACATGGCAGCTAACAACCATCTTTAACTCCAGTTCCTGGGAAATCTGACAGCCTCTTCGGATGTTCCTGGGCATTGCACAACACAGGTGTGCTTCTATAGATGCAGGCAATACACGCATGCACATAAAGGCAAAAATAATAAATAAAATTTTAAAGACATTTCAAATGATGCAAACTGAGCCTTTGCTTCCAGGTTCACCCAGCTGTAATCCAGGTATGGCTGATCTCATCAGATGCCCAAAGGGAAAAGGCTCTGCATCATAAACTCAATCTAGTCCTTGTAGTTATAGAATTCTTGAAGTACTGCTTCTTTAAGGTCAACAGTAAAGGTTTTGTTTTTGTGAATAGAAGTATATTCTAAAATAACAATTCAAAGCCTGAACAGGCTGAGCAATAGGTGTTTGTTTACACCAGCATTGTTGCAGACAAACAGGTGATGTGCTGTGCTCAACACTGTGAAACCTACATTGCTAACAATAAGAGTTTTTCCGCTCCATGATCAGCTTATGGGACCACAGCCATGTACACAGTCCACTGTTGGCAGAAATGCTCTGTGACTCAAGACTGTATTCATAGACCTTGGAGAGTCACAGGGATGATCACCAAATTCAAAACCAACTTCCAGGTATGAAGAGGGACACATTTTGTGTCACAGAAGGCTCTGATCAGGAAAGACAAAGCTTCAAGAATTACAGGGGACATATGAGAGGGTGCAGAAGAAAAGGACTCACCCTGGCTGACCATTTGCCTCTAGCCCCCCATCCTATTGGGCATTCTTTCTTTGTCTGATGCATCTATTTTACCTCTGTACCATAGCCAAACTGACCTAGAATTCACTCTGTATCCCAGGCTACTTTGAACTTGCAGGAATCTTGCTGTCTCAGCCTCCCAAGTCTGCAATTACTAGGATGAGCCATCACACCTGGCTTAGCTTTAGCCTTAGATCTTGAAAGAGGAAACAACCTTCTTAGGGTGTCACTTAGAGTTCCAGGTAAGTAACCAGTTAGATCCCAGTATATGCCCTGGGTCCAATTACAAATCAAACTGGGGAAAAAGATGTCTCACAAAGAAATGAAAATTCATGATATTTTCTCATAGTGAACCCAAAGTCCCATTTCTTCCTCACGCCCTCTGACTTATTATGATTTTAAAATATAACAATGCCTGGTGGTGGCAAGATGATAAGTGAACAGCTTCCGCATATGCGGGGAAAGGAAATTTACATCTGCATAAACTTTCTGGATAATTTGGTAAAATGCATCAAACAACTTAAAAATGTTTATACCCTTTGAATTAGTCATTCCGTTTCTAAAAATAAATCCTAAGGATATAATAATGCAAATGTGAAGAGATTTAGCTACAATAATGTTCATCATGCCATTAAAATAGCAGAAAATTGGATAAATCTAAATTTCCAACAGAAAGAGATTATTTGAATAAATTTTGGTATATTTGTGCCACAGAAATTCTTTGTAGCTATTAAAATAGCATGTTAGGGAAGAATATTTATTGGTAGGGAGTAATGATAATTACATTTTAAGGTACTTCAACAGGTTATAACATAATATTCACACCATGATTTTTTTGGGGGGGTGGGGAGAAGGAGCCCTGAACACACCAGAATATTATATTCATAGTACCTGCTTCCAAGAGAGGTATTATGTATCTTGTAGGTTTTTGTTTTCTTCCTTGCTCATTTCTAATCTCGTCATGGAATTTGTATCATTTTTTACAGAAGGAAACAAATCTAGTGTCAGCCAGCTAAGGATAAGATAATAGGCCTGTTCTTATGGTGACATTGGCCATGGTGCTTAAAAGCCTCTCAAACATCCACTTCACCCAAGATGCTTATTTTGGAAACTAGAATGCAGAAGTTCACAGAGGGACTCACCCAGGAAGTCAGAACATAGGGGTAGAAGTGAATTCCTGAACCCTGTGATCTGGCTGGAGCCTCTTCCAATGTCTCCTGAAATAACAAGACTTGATCAAGTTCGTTTCAGCCAGTGGTGTTCAAAGTGTGTGTTCAGAACTCCTGTGCTAGGGGATAGCCCTCAGACCTGTGTGTGCTGTGAGTGGAGCCCTGACCATATTGACTCCCTGGTCTGAGTTACATTCAAAGTAGTTCCATTTTCAGGATTTATTATTTGTTTTCAACTGAGGAATGGCCCAATATTCTTTAACATCCATTAGTTAATGTGATCCCCAACCAGTGTTAGTCAGTACATTTTGACTGGAAATACTGATGAATCCAATTGAAAATGACATAAGATGGGAATTTGTTTGCTTTTACAGTTATAAAATCAGATGTGAGGCAAGGTTCAGGCATGCTTCCATCAGGCTTTCAATTTGGTTTCTATAAATATTCTTGGCCCCACCCCATTTACTAGCTTCTCCTCCATCCTGTCTTTCATGGATCATTGTCATAGTTACAGTCCCTTCAGCCCCCTTCTCCACAAAACAAACAAATTATATTCCTGATATTTGCTCTCATTAAACCATCGTAGAGCTCCCAGAGCCAATCTCTTAGTCCCTGGTGTACTATACGACCTTCGGTTCAGGCATTGTTGTGGAAAAGGGTGGGTGGGAGTACCTTGGTTGATGTTGACTAATCCAGGCCAAATTCATCCTGATGTCTGCTTTTAAATAAAATGTTATTGGAACACATGTAGAAACTTTCACCTATTGCCTATGGTTGCTTTCTGGATATAGCAGTTAAGCAGTTGCCACCATCTGACTCAGGACACCTAAAGTATTTCCTACTTGGTCCTTTGTGGGAGAAGTGTGCTAATCCTTGAACCAGGTGCTACTCCTGGAATTGGAGAAGTCTGTCTTACCGAGTCTGTAAAGCTGCTCTAAAACAGGAAGGATAGATGCAGTGGGGGGAACTCCTATTCCATAGTCAACGACCACTAGAAAAGTTCTTTTCTCATGCTTGCAGGCAGTCGGGGTCAGATGAATCCCCAAGCCCACCTTTCATTCATCTGTTCCCCATTACATAGAGGGCTGTAGTCCAAAGATCTCTTACTTTGAGCCCATGCAGTTAAGTGATTCCTTAGGAAGTCCAGCCCTATGCCATCTGTATCCCTCAGCTCCCCCAGTGCAGTTCTTCTCTTCTCTGGGTCATCTGTAATTCTGGGAGCTCTCATGGCTCTAGAGGCTCAAACGGTCCATATGCTAGGGTATTCTTGCTGAAAACAAGCACAGCTGGGGTTTCACAGGCCCCCTCCATTCAGAATGACTCTGCAGACACCCTCTCCAAATACACTTAGTTGGGTCTTTTGTCTCCACCAACACTGTGCCTGGTTTCTTCTGGAGATGTCTGTAATGACACGTGTATAGGAGGCTGATGTATATATACATAAATACACTGTCTTCAGGTTCACAGATCTCTATGATATCTTAATCATAGGCATTTGCTTTAGAAGTAAAGACATTGCGGCTTAGCTGGTTTAATTATTTGCCCATTGTCATCATTTAGTTTGGAATGGACTGGGAATTGTACGTCTGACTGGATCTACAGTGCCACAGATCTGAACGCTGTACCTCTTGTGCATTAACCATGTCCAGATATTCATCTGGATCTCGTTTACTCTCTTTTCATTATTCACTCCCTCAGGAAGGTTGGAAACTAGACTCAGCCAATCCATCCTGTAGTTTTGAGCCTTACCTTTGTCTTCTCAACAGAGTTCAGAGGATTTTCAGGCTGGCAGGTTCATCTTCTTGAATTAGAAGTGGCTATGCCTCTGCTGGCTTTAATTTATAGACAGCTAGATGAAAGAGCTACAGACTTAGAATGACTGAATGACAGGTCCTCCGCATCTGTTGCTCACACCCCAATATCCAACATTCTTGCCTTCTAGCAGGAGAGGCTTCCGTTCCAGTGGGTCCTTGGTAGGATTCCAGTATTCAGTAAGTGATTAGATGGCTCTGGCAGTTTAGTGATGGCTTCTCCCTGTTTTGGACCAGTGGGTTACAGAAGTCCTAGGCAAAGGAGGCTCAGAGAAGAGAAGTCTTTTTACATGTATAGAATGTATTAGTGATAGAGCCGGAAAACAGACTTATCTAAGAATTGAAAGACTGGGTATTGAGGTCAGATGCCTGACTAATTACATTCTTTGGCTAGGTGGATTGGCAAGGCTACCTCCATTCCTGAGCTCTCAGTTGCCATGTCTTCAAAATGGGGGCAACAAAAGCATCAAATGCATAGAGGTGTTGGGATGACCTAGAGGGGGTAACACACAGTCTTTCACAGAGTTCCAGACACCTAATCAGTGGTTAGTAAACAGTAGCTGCAATTAGAGGCCATGTTCTTATCTGCTTTGGAGAGTTCTTTTCTCTTCCTGGGCACTGTCTTTGGTTGATGCTGCCCACACCTCATTTTCCATTCTTGTCTAACCATGGGGTTCAGTCTTGTACCACTCATCGGTGTCCCCTTGAATTTTTTGGCCTTGTCTCTGAGCTCAGTCTGGGATTCTGATGACACCAATTGCCCAATTGCCCAGCACGGCTTCCATTAGCTGTGAACGTTTGCCCTTTCCTCTCTCAGAAAGACCTGGGCCCAGGATGTAAATGTCAAAACACCAGACCTGTTGCAAAGGCTTCCCCCCCCACCCTTTACTTAAGAGTCCTCAGAGGTCACAAGAAAATAGACTTAAATGTTTCCCAGTCAAGTACGCAGCCCTCACAGTGTTCTACAATGGACCCATGCTGGGAGCTTTCCACATCTTCCCCAGCGAACAGCTGCACAAATTGGTCTAATATTGACTTCCCTGGGGTTGTCTCAAGCCATTGTAGTCTGGAACAGCAGAGTGCATCTTCCATTAGTTGGGATTAGTGGTTAAAGCTACTGGGTGTTTTTTTTTTTTTTTTTTTTTTTGGTTTTTTTTTGGTTTCTTCTTAAAACGTGAAGGAAAAAGGAGTTTCTCCATGGAGAAGAGAATTGAGTGGAACATTCACTTTGAGTCTTTTTTTTTTCTGGGGTTTGCAGGTTGTGATTGATGAAGTCAGTTTTCAATAAAACCCATAACTGAACAAATATCTAAAAATAAGTTCAAAGGAGGATGAGAGAAGAAAAGTCTTGCACCATAAATCATTCATAGGGTTCCCCGCATGAGCAGAATTGAAACGAACACTGCACTGTCAAATCACCAGCTGCAGCAACCATAGGCAAGAGCTCAGGGGCCCAAACTGACAGGTGGGTAGACTGAGGCCTGCAGAGGAAGAGCCAGGAAACTGCAGGTCTCCAGCCTCCAGGCTGGAAACGATCTGCACTGCTCTGTACCATCATCAGCGCTCTGGAGATTGCCCACGCCACACCCTGATGATGTCTGAAGTTACTTTTCTCTCTGTAATTGGGACCAGCACATTCCTCTTGGAGGGGAGAAGTTCTTGGGAGGGTGACTGAAAGCACGAACGATCACATAGAAACATCTGGCACTGAACTTCAGCAGATGTACATTGATCAATCCAGCGAAACACCTGGGAAGGGCATCTTAATGAGGAATTATTCAGGTAAGGTTGGTCTGCAGGCATGTCTGGGAGGGGGTTCTTGATTGCTAATTGAGGTGGGGAGACCAGCCCAGGTGAAGGCAGGACCATTTTACGGGCTAGACCCTGAGCCGGGAAAGCCAAAAGAGCAAGCAGGCAGCCCCGGTGAGTTCCTTTCTCTCTCTCCGCTTAACTGTCGACTATGACCAGCTGTTTCTGGCTCTGCTGCTGTGACTTCCTCGCAATGAACATGTAAGCCAAACGAACCTTTCCTTCCCTGAGTTGTTTTTGGTCAGGGTATTTTATCACAGCAACAGAAATGAAACTGGGACATAAATGCATCTTTGTTTTCCTTGTTGGGTCTCAGCACACACAGTGCTCAGGAGGGGTACTGGTTGTTAGGATCTGCTGGATAAATGCCCCTGCTTCTTTCAGAACTCACTGTGGAACGGTATGCGATGTTTTGCCCAGATTCCAAGTGGTCCTATACAGCAAGGACTGACTAATCAGAGCAGGTGAAAGATGCCCATGACACCTGGATTGCCTACAGTCCTAGTGTCCTTCAGAGTGCTGTGTATGGTAGGCAGGACAGATACCATTATGACTTGTGTTTTTTAGGAATGAAACTTGGATTTTAGAAATTTTATTCACTCACCTATGCTCACACAGTAATTGATTAGAAAAGTCATACATGACAGCTTGAGTTTTTTACATACCTGTCCATGCTTAATTCTACTACAAATGGACCAGGAGATACCATTGCATGGAAACGTGCTCCACTGGTGATCTTTAGTTCTCTCTGTAACTACCAGCCAACAAATCAAGAGAAACATTCAGCAACATTCAAAGTCATAATGCAATACATCTGTAAACAGGAAAGCTAATTAGTGTAATGGATCCCACCACGTAGACAGTATTTTGTAGTTCCTAAAATGCCTTCTCACTTGCTCTTAGAAATAAGCCTGTGCAGTGGTTTGAATGCGAAGTCCCCCCATAGGCTCATGCATTTGCCCACTTGACCCTGAGCTGGTGGCACTGTTTATGGGAAGTTGTGGAATCTTTAGAAGGTAGAGCCTTGCTGGAAGAAGGGGGTCATTGATGGTAGGCCTTGAGGTCTTAGCCAGGCCCCACTTCCTGCCTGTTTTCTCCTTCCTGGCTGCCTAGGCAGTGTGACCAACTGCCTCCTGCTCCTGCTGCCACACCTGTGCTGACGTGAAGGACTATAGCCCCTCCTAAGCTACCAACCAACCAAATTTGTAAGTTGCTTCTGTCAGGTATTCTGTCACAGCAGTGAGAGAAAGGAACTAATACTGTCTAAGCGTCATCTCACTGTTATTCCCATTTGCTGGAAGAAAAAAGAAAAGGCAAGATTCAAAGTGGGACTTCAGAGCTCATAGTGGGGCTGGCTGCTCTTACAGAAGACCTGGGCTCAGTTCCGAGCTCCCACATGGCAGCTAACAATTGTCTGTAACCTGAGTTCCAGGGGATCTGACACCCTCTTCTGACCTCCTCGAGCATTAAACGACAAGGGGGCTCTTACATACACGCAGGCAATACGTTCATATACATAAAATAAAAAGAGTAAGATTTTTTTTTTTTAAATAAAGAGCACATGGGGCCAGGTGTGATGGCTCACGCCTGTAGTCCCAGCACTTGGGAGGTAGAGGCAGACGGATCTCTGTGAGTTCAAGGCCAGACTGGTCTACATAGTGAGTTCCAGGACAGCTGGGGCTACAGGGAGACCCTGCTTCAAAAAGATAAAAAATAAAGAGCACATAGGCTACAATGTTGGAATCTAGGTTCAAATCTGTCGTATAAATCCTCTCAGTTTTCCATTACATATGAACACATCAAGCAGTGTATACATAAGGTACTTTTACTCATAATTATCTATAACATTATTTAATATTATTTCAGTTCCTGCATTGTGCCAAGCCCTGTGCTGGGTAAATGTGACTAAATCATTAATTACATAATCCAATATACTAAATATGCAGATTATGTTAATTAACTAAAAAGACATTTCTGTGTTATTGTGGGTGGCCTGGCTTTGACTTTATTGTCTCCTTAGGTTGCTGGCTCCTGATTTCCCCCATTGACTATGAACTAGCTACTAGTTGACTCTATAGTAACAGCCAAGTTATTTGATTGCTCCAAACCTCAGTTTCCCTTATCTTTGTACTAGAAGTAATACCAGGACCTAGCTCATAGTGCTGGAAGGAATACTAAGTAGTTCAGTGCCTCTGCAGGGCATCCAGCAATTGTTCAGTAAACCAGAGCCATTCATATTCTTTCCTAACCTTCACATATGAGATCATTCTCTTCGGTTTTTTTTTTTTTTTCTTATTTCTTAGACTCAAGCTGGGTTGTTGTGTGACTTTTCCTGGGATGGCATGAACATTTCTATTCACTGAAGGTAGGGCATGGACCACAGATTACAGAAACTATTCCACCCAAGGCTAGCTTGGGGAACCCACAAGTATACTGTGGTCACTTACAGGAGTGTGGGGGACTCAAAAGCAGCTGTGTCACTAAAAAGCCCACCCCAGCATGGGTGACACTTCATGAAAGCTGGGACCCTGGAGCTCTCCCCTTCCCCAGCAACTGTTTACTGCTTATATAGGCACTGCCAGTTTCATAAGTTGTATGAGTTTTCCGTGTCTTATGAGCCTCCCTCCTCCTCCTCCTAGAAAGAAGCAGCTCCACACCCTGGGGGGCAGTGCATTCACCTACTTGTTAGGGAGGCTTTCGGCACAGGACACATGAGTACCATCAGTAGCTACACTTCACAGAACAGATGCACATGTTCTGGCGTTGCTTACGTACTGGTTAGTTTCTGCCTTCTTCGTCTCTTGTTTATGGAGGTCCTCCCCCAGGTCTTGTGTTATGCCTTGACCAGATTTCACCTTCTCCTTCCACATTGGAAAAGCATCAGGGCCTTTTGCTCAGGGCTGTGGGTCCTGGATCTCTTCAATACAGCCAACCTCTTACACACACGTATAGGCTAGGCCCCACCTTTGTAAGGACATTAGGGGCACAAGGTCCAGAATGGTTGGGGAATGGATAGCTTTGCTTCCTGATATGGATTCCTTTTGGTTACACCCCCGAGTTTATAAGGAAATGCAATTGAAGCTGCCATTATGTTTAAAAAAAATCAAGACACTCAGTTATGAAACATAGAACATATAATTAACTTTATTGAGCAGAACAAAGCATTTTATAAAAACTCACTCAGACTGAATTAATACAAGGATACTTAGCATAATGTGTATAGTTTAAATTACCGCCTACTAATCATCAAGCAGTTGAGTTGTAAAGTTGTTAGACTTTCAATTTGCAAACAAGTAGAGGAAGAAAAGGCCTATTTGTACTTTCTGATGATTAGACGGAGCACACATTTGTCAACTGTGGAGTTTGTCGGTTCCCATTAGGGAGATAAGGTTTCTGCTCTAAGACTTGACATAGGTTGGTGACATTGTTTCGCACATCAAAGTTCATGACTGGCCACTCTCATCTTCCCGTACCTAAGCTCTCCTGAGGCTCCCCCTCCTATCCACATCTCCATGCTAATCCTGATCCCACGTGGGAGTTGTTTTAAAAGCTGTAATTTCATGACTCAGCCTTACAAGTTATGCTTTCGGCTTTGCAGCATGTCTCTTTACAGGCAGTCCATGATCCCAGATTTCCACATGATTCTGACTCCAATGACATCATCAGAAGAGTTGACCTTTTTGATCTCCACTCACACCTTTTTCATTCAAAGCTTTCCTGACTCATCAAAGACACAAGAGAGTAGAAGGGTACATTCATCTAACTGAAGGGCCTGTCATACTGGTGAGAAAGTAGGAAGGATTTGGAAGCAAGTGGGTACTCTCAGCTTGGACACTGAACACCCCAGTGAGCTTGCATAAGGATATCAGTATGAGCAAGACAATTAGAAACCTAGTTGTGAGCAACACAATAATGCTCCAACTGGCTTAAGAAAGGAGAGGGAGTTTGTTCCTCATGTAACTGGAAGGTCAAAGCTTCAGCTGGATTCACACAGTGCCCCTGATGTTTGCCATGTTTTTATATCTCCTCCCTCTGGTCTGTTATGAGGGCCAATCAAGTGGGCTTATCTCCAATGGATAGATGAAGTTGCTCCCGACCTTGTAGTTTCTCCTCACAAGTGGATTTTTGGCACCAACTGGTTCATACACACTTACTTACCAGTGATGACCAGCATTCAGTATGCTGATTAGCTTAGTTTTATCAGGGCTACTTGTAGGCCTCAGAATTCTTACCCATAATATAGGCATTGGCCGTGATCGTATTGGGCTCTTATCCAGGGATCTACTGATTCTGTAGGAACTTCTGGGACTGTTAGAAGGAACTAAGATGTCATCCTGGCTTTTAGTGAGACAGTGCTCCAGGATCCCTCTCCTCTCTGCTTCAGTCAGCTCAGATCTTATTTCTATAGATGATAGAGTTGAGGTTTTTAGTAAATGTATCAGCTTCTGCTGCATAACAAATATGTCAAAGCACAGAGGCTTAAAGTGAATGAGGACTTAGCTCCTGATTCTGTGGCTTGTCACCCGAGCTGGACTCAGCTTCATCTTGGTTTAGCCTAAAGGTGACTAAGAAGTAGTTGGTCAGTTTGTGGTAGCCTTGACTGGAATGCCTGGGATGACTGAACCTTCCTCTGCATAGCCTGTTCGCCTTTCCTCTAGCAATTCAGTCTGAGCTTGTTCCCTTGATGATTAAGTGTGCCAAAGAACAGAAAAAAAATGATGACAAATTGTACCAATCAAATACTTCCTACACCCGGGCTTGTATCATATTTGGTAATAGTCCATTGGCCAAAACAAGCAAGAAGACCAAAGTAAGGTTTAAGAGGTGTAGGCACAGCCTGCATTCCTTGGAAGGAAAAATTGCAAAGTCTCATACAGACAAAAAGGCACAATGCAGAGATTAGTGCAATTAAAAAAAAAATGTTTTTGCTAAGCATGACAGCACATGCTTTTAAACCCAGCAGTCCAGAGACAGACACAGGTGGATCTCTGTGAGACTGAGGCCAGCCTGATCTACATAGTGAGTTCCAGGTCAGCTAGAGGTACAAGGAGACCCTATCTCAAAAAAAAAATTTTCTGCAATCTACAAAATTAAACTTAAATGCTAAAGAAAGATGTTGTATTTTTTAAAACTTTGAGAACTCTGTCCAGAGCATCCCCAAGAACTTTCCTCAAATGATTTCCATTTAATTTGATTAGTCTGTAATCAACTTCTGGACCTTACCACATAGCCAGTGTTCTTCACCTTCCCCCTGTGTCTTCTCTGGACTATCTATTGCAGCCTAGAGACCCAAAGTATAAGGGCCAATTAGTCTGGTCCAAGTCTGTGACCTAATTCAGTGTGACTCTCCAATTCATGCATACAGTAGGAGACGTGTTAATTTATAACCTGCCCCACTTTAAAAGTTTCCATCTTAACTTGAGCCATATTTTATGTTTTTTTTTAAACTAAAGTCTTTGATGTATAGGCAAGAGCTTCGCATCTTAAATAAATAACAGGTCAAATTCATATTTAGAGACATGAACCCAGAGCAGCACAGTTTCATCACTAAGACCTACTTTATGCTAGTTTCTAAATTAGAAAGCCTCCCAAGGAGACTGCAGGTTCTCTGAAAGGTTCTACCCAAGTCTTCAGTGTGCCAGTTCATCCTTAACCTAGCAATCCATGGCTTAGCCAACTGAATGGTTAGGGGTATTCTAAGTGGCCTAAGACCCTCTTTGCCTCCAAAACTTTCTGATATTCTTTCTGCCTTGCAAGCTTCCCACATGGCCTACTTGATTCCCCTCATCTGGACATTTAATCATGTTCACAAGACCTTGGTGTCCTTGTGACCTTCTCCACTGATTCTTACTATCATACACTTAACATAAGGAAAGTGTCTCTCTGACCTTGGCATTTTAAACTTAACCAATCAAAGCAGTTCTAGCTATCTGATGGATTCTACTGTACATGTCTCTCCCCTTAGTTCCCTTTCCCTCTCTTTGGGAGACAAGATCTCATTTAGAGTTATTATGATAGTTTGGCATACATCAAGCAATTTGTAGATATTTATTGATTGAATTAAATCTGTGTCAGTCATGAAATTCTCTTGATTTTAGGGGAAACAACATATTATTGAATAATATATGTGTAGTTGTTTGAATGAAAATGTTCCCCATAGACTTGAAATATTTGAATATTTTGTCTCTAGTTGGTGGTGTTGTTTTGGGAGGTCTTAGAAGGTGTGGCCATGCTGGAGGAAGCACGTCACTGAGGGTGGGCTTAGAATGTTCTTAAGCCTTGCCAGAGAGATAGATGATAGATGACTGATAGATAGATAGATAGATAGATAGATAGATAGATAGATAGATAGATAGATAGATAGATAGATAGATAGATAGATAGATAGATAGATAGATAGATAGATAGATAGATAGATAGATAGATAGATAGATAGATAGATAGATAGATAGATAGATAGATAGATAGATAGATAGATAGATAGATAGATAGATAGATAGATAGATCGCTATCCAAGCATGATAGTGCCTGCTTTTAATCCCAGTACCCAGGAGGCAGAGGCAGGCAGATCTCTGTGAGACTGAAGCCAGTCTAGTCTATAGAGCAAGTTCCAGCCCTATCTCAAAAGTCAAAAACCAAACCAAACAAAACAATAACAAAAACTGGATGATTTTTTTTTCTTTTTTACATGTATCAAGTGTCCCCAGATGATGAACCAGGGAACTGGGTAACTCTGTGGATTAACCCACAGAGGAATCTCAATGTCTCCACTTTTCCATTCTACTTTGCTATCTGTCAAACCCATTTTCAGACTAACTCATCTCACAATAACCAAAGTTTCAAGTAAGTCACTTTTGCATCACCAGAAGGGGAGGAAAGAGGGGTGTCTTTTTCCTTTTATCACTGAGGTGTTCTTTTCCAGAAGCCATGCCCTAGACTTCCAAGTATATCTGATTGGCCATACTAGATCACATTCTCTTCTCTAAACCAATCAGGGAGAACATGAATAAGGTTCCATCTCAAGATCTATCTGGGGTAAGGACAGAGTCACCAAAGAGAAGGGTAGGTTTAAACAAAATAATGGGCAAAATAAACAGTGTGTGGACAGGAGGAGGACAGAGTTTCAGGTAAGAAATTTTTAGGACCTGCTGTTTTCAAACTGATAATTTGAAAAGTCATCAAGTTTAACTGCAGAATTAGCATTTCTATTTTAAAATTGTGCTAGATTTTTTATTAAGTTTGCATTGAATCCTTAGATAGATTTGGGGGAGAATGAATGTTGTAATAATATTGAACAGTGCATTTATTTTTCCACTTATTTAGGACTTTAATTTCTTTAGCACCATTTTGTGAATTTCTGTATAGATTCTGTATGTGTTTTCTGAAATTTAGTCTTAAATTGTGCCTCGATGCTATTACAAATAGATTATTGGTTTCTTTAACTTTAACTTCAATGAGTCGTTGCTACATTATACAAATGCCATTGATTTTTATAGTGAAGCCTGTGATTTTACTCATCACCTATTGGTTTAAATCATGTTTGAAATTTCCTTGGGATTTTTTAACATAATCATATCAATTAAGAATAACGACAATTTTTTGTCTTCTCCAATGCACATGACATTTTGTGCTGGTTAGTTTTAACTGTCAATTTGTTACTACTTGGAATTACTTGAGAAGAGAATCTTAATGAAGAATTTTCTAGATCAGATTAGCCTGTGGATTTGTCTTTTGGAAGATTGTCTTGATGGTTAATGGAAGTGGGAAGACCTTCTGTAAATGTGGGCAGCACCATTTCATAGGCTGGGCCCGGAAGCATCTCAGACTGAAGAAAACTATAGATGTGATGTGAACAGCTACTTAAGTTCCTGCCCTGGCTTTCCCACAGTGATGGACTGTAACCTGGAATTGTAAGGCACATAAACCCTTTCTCCCATATGTTGCTTTTTGTTAAGATGTTTTATCCCAGCAACAGAAGAGAAACTAAGACACGTTTCTCTTGTTCTCTTACCTGTTTCGGTGGCTAGCGCTGCCACTATCACGTTGTACAGATATGGTGAAAGCCGACATCCTCTCTTAAGAAGCAAGTAGCTTTTCTACCATTGAATGTTGTCCTTTATGATTTTTTTCTTTTTGAGCCTGTTGATACGGTAGATTATACTGATCAGTTATTGAGTGCTATGTCAGTCTTGCATTCCTGAGATAAACCCCATTTGTTTGTAGCATAGTAACCCTTTTACGGGAATCAATTTGCTAGGACATTGCTAAGAATTTTTACTTCTCCACGAGGACTATTTTTCTGTAACTTTCAAGTCTTCCAACTTCTGTTGTATTTGGTTTCAGGCCTCAAGATGAGTTGGACACAGAATTATTTCTTCATTTTTAAAATCCAATGTTATAATTTCTGGATTTTTTTGGAATGTGCTTCTTACTTATATTTGATAGTTATTGATATAGTTTTAACTTATCATATCACCACTTATTTCCTAGTTATCCACTATTACTTGATTCTTTTTTAAAATTTTTTTGTGAATTTCACATAGTGTATTTTGATTATATTCATAGCCCCTCTTATATCTGAAACTCTCTTTCTAACACTGACACCAAATTTCTGCATGTGTGTGTGTGTGTGTGTGTGTGTGTGTGTGTATTCATCTACTGGAGCCTGGTCAACCTACTAAGAGAATGTCCACTTCCAGCAATCATAGGTTTCCAGTAGTTACTCACATAGGGTTGGGGTTTCTTACCCATTTCTCCAAATCTATGTTGAAATTTTGTCTGGCATGAGCATATATGAGACTTACCCATGTTCTGAACATTTTTGTTTTACTCTTTCTCCTTTTATTTATTTATTTATTCTTACAGGGCTTTTGTCTACTCTAACATTCCCCCCTCTGAAAGGGTAACTCCAAAATCTTTTAAATATTAGATATAAGCTCCAAAATCCTTTCAACATTTTTGGCCTTTGGAATAGAGTATGTTGCTAAGAGGCTCAAAGACATTTTGACTTTTAGCCAAGAAACTGGCTACTTTTCTTTGGGGTCTTTTCACACTAACTGCCTAGCTAATTCTTACCTCTGATTCTTATCACACCATCCTCTGAAGGGATTACCCAAATTGCTGATAGGGAATTGGGACACAGACTGCTCTGGCTTCTTCCATGCTGAACAGGGACACAGGGTGAGGCAATTGGAGTACCCCTTCAGCAGGTCTATCTAAAAGACTCTCAAATTGCATAACTCTTATCTCTAAGGGGAAAATTAAGTTCTTGACTGGTGAATAGGAAATGTGAAGGAGAAATAAAGGCAAGAGTAATTACCATTATAAGTTCTAGACAGGGAACCAGAAAAAAGTCAGAAGAGGGCAATTTTCAAATGTTCATATGAGAGTCCATTAGAATTTCTTGACAAAAGGCTTCCAAAAATATCCCTCTGTTGGGTTCCTCCTCATTTTTCTTTTGTCTTCCAAGGCTGGACTCTAGAGTGATGGATTCAGGATTTGTTTTCAGGTGTTTTGATAGCTGTTGGAGTGGTTAAATCAGTGTCAGTTCCCTCTCAAAGACTTCTAGACAGGGGGAGAAAACAAATTTATCCATAATTTTAGAACAATAGCTGGTTGTCTCCCTTCACACTACAGTATTAGAGACCAAGATTTGAAGTCTTACATCTGAGCAGCACTTTGTGGTTAGGAACAAAATCATCAATGAGAAATAATTGTCCAAATAAAGACTTAAGCCTAATGTCTGGGAAGTGTAATCCCTTGAGCTCTTAAAGAAATATACTGATGACTACTATTTGGTTATACTTCCCTTTTAGGTGTTTAAGACCATACAGTTGGCCCAAATAAATCAATTTATTTTTATACTTAGGTCATTTGAGGATCTGTCCCTCAGGGGTCACATTGCCTTGGGAGGATCCCCTGGCTCCTTTCTTTTACCAGTCCCATCTATGTGAAGATAAGTCAAAGGTCCTGGTGACCATGTCGAGCTTCTTATGGAATCATGAATGAGATGTTTCCTCTGAGTTGACCTTCCCCTTTGTAGACTGGACACTGGTTCAAGTCCATCTTCTGGGGTCTCCATATCCTCCCTGAACAAGAGGACAGGTGGCTCAACACAGTTACAGGACATTTTGAGAGATGTTCCATAGTCCCCTTGAACTTAGTCAACCTTGGAAGGCAAGGGGCAAAAACTGTCTTTTAAATCCTCCTGACCAGATTAGTATAGGCATCAAAATATGGCTGTTAAACATCCAATAAGTTTAGTTCCACCAGTTTGGTACTTTTAATTATCATGTGCTATGTAGATAAGGCTTGGGTAAAAAACTAAATATTCTCAGATAAACCCTGATTAGATATGTATTTTGTTCCTTAAGCTAGTTGACTAAATTATGACCTTAGAAATTTTAAGATTATGTGTATATTATTTTTTGTCTCATCCTTTATATATCATAAGAAACCTACACAGG
>NW_008355789.1:7783503-7784444 GCF_000622305.1 Nannospalax galili
CATAATAGCATTAACAAATAAATTTTCCATCTGTTGTGAGACTTCTTTTCCTGGGGATGCTAAACAATGCTTATTCCCTTTTAAGTCCCTTTTAAGTTTCTAGTGTCAAGCCAATGTTTGATTAAAGTTTTTCTGGGGAACCAATGAATGTATTGAGCTTACTTACCGAGATAACTGAGGTGTCGTTGAGGTGTATGTATGACCTGAGAGTATGCACACTGTAAAGCCTTTACCCAGCATGGGTCGTGCCTTCTCTTCCTAGCCTTCCCCAGACTCTATACTTTAGCCCTCCGCAGTGGTTGTCACTCTTGTGAGTTCATATGAATAACTGATTAGATGTCTGGAAATTTTTTTTTTCCTTATGGTCATCCACCTCTTCTCATTCTTAAAATCTTTCCACCCCCTCTTCTGCAATGATCCCTGAGCCTTGGGAAACAGAAGGTTGACACAGGTGCTTGTATTAGTTACTTTTCTGTTGCTGTGATAGAAACACTGACCAAAGCAACATATAGAAGGAAGAGTTTATTTGAGCTTATGACTCCAGAAGAATTACAGTCCATCATGGCGGGGAGGCATGGTGGCAGGTGGTAGCTGGAAGAAGAGCATAAGCTAAGTTCTCACATCATCATGCAGGCACAAGAAACAAGAGAGCAACTGGAGATCTGGCAAGGCTTAAGAACTCTCTAAGCCCACCCCCAGTGACGTGCTTCCTCCAAGATAGCCACACCTTCTAAGATCTTCCAAAACAGCAGCACCAACTGGGGACAAAAATGTCCAAATACTTGGAGAAAATTTAGCATGAATCTTACCCACCTGTGAATCCTGTGAGCTAATACAATTTTTAAAAACTTTTTGAGGAATTACTTGAGTTTTCAGTGGTTCCCTCTTCTCCACTGTTCAGTTCTTGAATGAGCCTTTCTATGGCTTTCTCAGGTTTATAA
>NW_008355789.1:7784541-7814071 GCF_000622305.1 Nannospalax galili
TTCTTTCTTTCTTTCTTTCTTTCTTTCTTTCTTTCTTTCTTTCGCTTTCTTTCTTTCTTTCTTTCTTTCTTTCTTTCTTTCTTTCCCTTCCTTCCTTCCTTCCTTCCTTCCTTCCTTCCTTCCTTTCTTTTTGAGATAGGGTCTTCCTATAGCCCCAGCTGGCCTGGAACTCACTATGTAAACCAATTTGGCCTTGAGCTCACAGAGGTTCACCTGCCTCTTCCTCTCATGTGCTGGGATTAAAGGCATATGCCACCATGCCCAGCAGAAATCTCTTTTTTCTTGTAGAAACATTGGCAATAATTCTTTTTTACATTTAAAAAATTGCTTTTTGTGTTCTTTCAATTTTGAAAGATAGTCTTCCTGGACTGACAGGTTTTTTGCTTTTTCTTAGCTTTTCTTTTACAACTTGAAGGTGCCTCTTGTCTGTGTACATCTGGAAAAGATTTCAGTTGTCAACGGTGTCCTTGCACCTGTCTCTTTTTCTTTGCTTTGCTGGCCTGTAACCACTTGCTAATGTTCTGCTTCCATTATCTTTCTGATTCCTCTTTTTGGATCCAAATGATTATCTTGCATTGATGATGCTGAGTGTCATCAAATGTGAGCATTTGATGAAATTTGATGGATTCATATGAAAATTTGGAAAATTCAGTCATTACTTCCTCAGGTATTTCCCTCACATCCTTTTTATCTAACTATCTGGGTCTGTAACTACATGTACACTATGTCACTTCATCTTTTATCATAATTAATCCAAACACTGCTTTTTTCCATTATATCTTCTTTTATAAATGACCATTTATGTGATGAAAATTCTCAAAAGTCTACCCTCAGTGATTTTTACCAATACTATATCAACTATATTTTTATGACCTACAATGCTACTGTTGTATTTAATTTTTCTGAATAACTGAAATTTTGTCTTTTAACTAACATTTGCCCCTAAAGTCCTCATATACTTTTCATTCTCTGAGAGCCATCATATAATTCTGTTTATATTATTTTAGACTTCAAATAAAAGTAAATTCACAAGGCATTTGTCCTCCTGTTCCTGACCAATTTACTGTTACAAAATACCTTTTTGATTTATCCATGTTATAAATGATTCTATTTTTTTTAGAAAGGAATTTTTAAATGGAAAAAATGATTCCTTTCTTTTTTGAATTTTTAATTTTTTATTGAATTTTTGTGTATTCCATATAGAGCATCCATCAACTTTATAACCCCTTCCCCATTTGCACATGCCCATAGCTACCCCCCAGGAATTCATACATTCTGGCACTGTGTTAAGGCCTATCATGTCACGTTAGTTTCTCTAGATGCTCCTCAATGCAAGTTCATCCACTGAGGTTTAGTCAGCCTATCTAGAGTCCCTTCTTTTAAGAAGATCAGCTCTTCCTCACAAGGGAGTAATCAGCTGCCAATGATTCTTTGGCTAAGATTGGGGCCTGCTGTCCATTTCCACAATTCTGTGCTGGGTTTTTGTCTGCTTGAGTTTGAATAGGTCTTGTGCATAATGACACCATTGCTATAGGTTTGTATAAGAAGGGTCTCAGGAGTCTGTAGGACTTTATTTCCATATGGTCATTCACCTCCTGCCTGGCTTTTACAATCTTTCCACCCCCTCTACTGCAATCATCCCTGAGCCCTGGGTAGGTAGATTTTAATATAGGAGTCCTGGCTAAGAATCCACACTCTGTAGACTCTCGTTCTCTATATTTTGGCTTTTTTGTGACCTTTTGTGTTCCTGTCCCTCTGTTACATGAGGGAGCTTCATTGAAGAGAATTGAAAGAAGCATTAGTATTCTCTTTATCCCTTGTTCTATGTTCCATGAGCCTTAGATTTAGAGGTTGCATCATAGATGTGACACTTAGGCTTGGGCAATTCACAGATAATCTCTGTGCATGACCAGTTGTGGAGCTCTATAATCTCTCTGTTTATTCTTTGTCCAATTGACCTGTCTAATGGAGATAGTGGGGTAATGAAGTCCCCTAATATTATTGAGATGGGGTTAATCTGTGTCTTAAATTCCTTTAGCACTATTTTATGAAATTTGGTGCACCAGAGTTTGGTGCATATATGTTCATGATTGTAATATCTTTTTGGTCAATTGCCTTTTTATTTTTTATTGGAATGAAGTGTCCCTCTTTGTCTCTTTTGATTAGTTTCAGTTTGAAGTCTATTTTTTTCAGATATTAGAATTGTAACCCCTGCTTGTTTTTTTGGTGCCATTTGCTTAGAATATTCTTTTCCATCCTTTCAACTTAAGGTAGTTCCTGTTCTTGAGGGCGAGATGAATTTCTTGCAGACAACAAAAGGATGGATTTTGTTTCTTAATCCATTCAACTAGCCTATGTCTTTTGACTGGGAAGTTCAGTCCATTGATACTTAAAATTATTATTGAAAGATTTGTATTGGTTCCCATCATTTTAATTTCTGTTTGCACTCTTGGTCTAATTTCGTGTTTCCACAATAATACCTTCATTTAGTTTTTTTCTGTTGCCCCTTGACTGTAGTTGTTCCTTTCTCCATTTCTGTGTATTGCTTCAAGTATTCTTTGAAGGACACATATTCTTTCAGTCTATTCATGTCATGGAAGATTTTTCTTTCCCCTTCAACTGTAATAGGCATTTTTTTCTGGGTAAAGTATTCTGGGTTGGCATTTATTGTTATTTAGAACCAGGAATACTCTGGTTCAGGATCTCCTGGCTTTCATAGTTTGCATGGATAAGTCAGCTGAAATTCTGATGGGTTTTCCTTTACATGTGATTTTTCTTTTGCAGCTTTCAGTATTCTCTTTGTTCTCTAGATTTAGTGTTTTTAATATGATATGCTGTGGGGAGTTTCTTTTCTGGTCCTATTTGGTGTTCAATGTGCTTCTTGTATTTGTATTAGCATGCCTTTCCTTAATTTTGGGAAACTTTCTTTTATAATCCTGTTTAAGATCTGGCCAGTACCATTAACCTGAAATTCTTTTCCTTCCTCTATGCCTATGATGCATAATTTTTTTTCTTTTCATAGTATCCCATATTTCTTGCATATCCCATTCCTTCTTTTAAATTTTTTTTCATAACCTTTGCTTGAGTGGTCCAACTTTTCAACTTTATCATGCAGTCTTGATATTCTGTTTTCCATTTTATTCATTCTACTGGTGAGGCTTTCTTCTGTTGTTTAAAATTAGCTTATTGAGTATTTCATTCCCTTCTTCATTTCAGGCTGAGTTTTCTTCAATATTTCTCTTTTGAGAATCCAGTCAGAAGTTTATTCCTATCTTCTTTTAATTCTTTGATTTGTTTGTGTGTTCTTTAAATTCATTGACTTCTTTGATCATGTTTATGATTGTTCTTTAATTCTGTGTCCTGGCTTATATCTAGGATGTTCTCCTTGTAGAACTCTTCTATAGGACTGGTGGTGTTTGGTGGGAACATATTTTAGTTTTCCATATTATTATTTTTCTGTTGTACTTTGTTTGTGATTCTGGTGTGAAACTCAAGCCTTCCTTTGAACCTTCCACTTTGAGTGGAAGTCTGCCTCTGTTTGTATTTTTGGTGTGCTTTGGTTGTTTTTTGTTTTTGTTTGTTTGTTTATGTGGGTTATAGCTACCTTTATTGTTTGTAAATACAATTTTAAAACTATTGATTGATCTAAAAATAACAAACTTACTGTATGTTAAGACAAAGAGCATTTTTATGATACATAATTATATTTTCCATAAGAGAAAAAAATTTAGTGGGAAGTGACAAGTGTTTTACATCTTTGTAAATCTCTTCAGTATTTGGTTTAATGGAAGAGAGCTGGATTCTCTCCTTTTTTAATAATTTATTGAGAATTTCGTACATTCATATAAGGTGTTTTGAACAAATCCATGGCCATTCCCTCCCCTCCAACTCTTCCCATATCTCCCCATTACTTTTTTCTGAAAACTTCATGTACTCTTTCTTTAATTTTTTTATGGGGCTTTTGGCTATGTTAACATTCCCCCCTCTGAAGAGGTAACCCTAAAATCCTTTAGGGATTAGATAAGAGCTCCCAAATACTTTTGACATTTTTGGCCTATGGAACAGAGTATGTTGCTGCAGTGCCCAAGGACATTTTGACTTTTAGCTAAGAAACTAGCTACTTTTCTTTGGGGTCATTTTACCCTAACTGCCTAGCCACTGAATGCCTTCCTATGGGCAGAGGACTCAACACTTTTAGAAGTCAGAACAAGAACTCGCTGACAGAATTCAGAAAATAGCCTTGTTGAAGCTCCTGGGCCTAGTTGCAAACCCGACCCCTTCAGTTAGCATACATCTCTCTATTGGGTTTCTCCTCATTTTTCTTTTGTCTGCCAAGGCTGGACTTGAGAGTGAAGGATTAAGGATTTGCTTTCAGGTATTTTGATAGATGTTGGAGTGGTTAGAATCAGTGTCAGTTCCCTCTCAAAGGCTTCTAGATGGGGGAGAAAACAAATGTATCCATCATTTTGGAACAATAGCAGGTTGTCTCCCTTAGCTACAGGTAGGCACTACAGTATTGCAAAACAAGATTTGAAGTCTTACATTTGTGCAGCATTTTCTGGTTAGGAACAAAATCATCAATGAGGAATAACTGTCTAAATAACTTTTTATATGGACTTAAGCCTAATGTCTGGGAAGGGTTATCCCTTGATCTCTTAAAGAAATGTACTGATGAATTTACTCTTTTCTTATACTTTCCTTTTGGGTGTTAAAGACCATACAATTGGCCTAAATAAATCAATTTATTTTTACACTTAAGTTCATTTGAAGATCTTTTCCTTAGGGGTCACATGGGCTTGGGAGGAGCCAGGGTCCTTTACCATTTCCATCTATGTGAAGATGAGTCAAAGGTTCTGCTTGACCACGTCTGGCTTCATGTGGAAGCATGAATGAGATGTTTCCTCTGAGTTGATGTTCCTCGTTGTAGATTGAACACTGGTTCAAGTCCATCTTGTGGGGTCTGCATGTCCTCCCAGAACAAGAGGACAGGTGACTCACTACATTACAGGACATTTTGAGATATGTGCCATAGTCCCCTGGAAGTTAGTCAACCTTGCAGGGCAAGGGGCAAAAACTGTTCTTTAAGTCCCTTTGACCAGACTAGTATAGGCCTCAAAGTATGGTTGTTAAACATCCAATAAGCTTAGTTCCACCAGTCTGGTACTTTTAATTACCATGCACTATATAGGTAAAGCTTGGGTAAAAACCAAATATTCTCAGATAAACCTTGATTAGAATATATTTTGTTCCTTAAACTAGCTGGCTAAATTATGACCTTAGAAATTTTAAGATTACGTGTATATTATTTTTGTCTCATTCTTTGTATATCATAAGAAACCTACACAGACCTTCATCACTTGCTTAGACTTTCTCATTTTTTCTATTTTGGAAAATATCTCCATTCCCATATCCTTTTAACATCTTTTACATTCTCATTTTCTTTTTCTTTTTTTTTTTTTTAAATAATTATGAGACATAGTAGCATTAACAAATGAATTTTCCATCTATTGTAAGACTTCTTTTCCTGGGGATGCTAAGCAATACGTATTCCCTTTTATGGTTCTAGTATCAAGACAATGTTTGATTAAAATTTTACTGGGGAACCAATGAATTTACTGAGCTTACTTACTGAGATAACTGAGGGGTTGCTGATGTGTATGCATGACCTGAGGGTATGCACACTGCAAAGCCTCTACCCAGCATGGGTCATGCCTTCTCTGCCTAGCCTTCCCCTGGGTATGTAAAGCTGGCTGTTCTAGGATTCTGGGTACGTAAAGCTGGCTGTTCTAGGATTCAGGTTCTCTTTTTTGATTTTTATATTGGAATAACCAGATGGCTTCAGTCCAGCTGCTCACGAGCTCCCGCATATGCCCAAGTCAGGCACATTCTGGGTACGTAAAGCTGGATGTTCTAGGATTCTGGGTACGTAAAGCTGGCTGTTCTAGGATTCTGGGTACGTAAAGCTGGCTGTTCTAGGATTCTGGGTATGTAAAGCTGGCTATTCTAGGATTCAGGTTCTCTTTTTTGATTTTTATATTGGAATAACCAGATGGCTTCAGTCCAGCTGCTCACGAGCTCCCGCATATGCCCAAGTCAGGCACCAGTCAGGTACTCTCAGGTTTCCTCCTAAGGTCTGGCCCCTACTAGCAAGCAGTCACAGCACAATTTGGAAAGCTTGCTAAGGGGATGAGTCCCCATTAATGCGCTCTCAGTCAATCTGCAAATGTCTGAGCCCTTACTAACACGCAGAGAAGCCTAGCCCTGGGGTAGTGGGATGGATTACAGGTGGAACAAATGTAGGGGGATTTGCACGGCTCAATTTGGGGAGCTCAACCACCACATGAAGGCTGGATCCAGGGACTCTCAGGCAGCCTGCTAAGATCTGGGCCCAGACTGAAAGGCAGAGAAGCCTAGCCCTAGAGCAGTGAGAGGGGCCACAGATGGTTCCCATATAGGGGGATAGACACAGCATGTCTTGGGGATCTCACCACCACTCGGAGGCTGGATCCAGGCATTCCTAGGCAGTCTGCTACGGTCTGGTGGATTCCTTTCATTTTAAAACCTAAATGGTATCACATTATGTACACAGGCTATGTTATCTATGCCTGTGAATAGATAGAACTGATGGACACTAACATGGATCCCACACATGGACTGTGGTGTGAAAAGACAGTGACAAGCTTGTAAGTTTTCCTTGGAGATACAGATACCTCTTTTTTTTATTTTAAGGAAATTTTTAAATTATTTTTTTATGAGTATATTACTGGCATGTGTATAAGTGCACCTGTGTCATGCAATGCCCACAGATGTCAGAAGAAGGTGTCAGATCCCGTGGAATTGGAGTTACAGATGGTTGTTAGCCACCATGTGGTTTCTGGGAATCAAACCCAGGTCCTCTGTAAGAGTAGTCAGTGCTCTTAACTGCTGAGCCATCTCTCCAGCCCCCACAGATGCCTCTTAACTTATGGATTTCACATCCTTCAGATATAAGCCCAGTAGAAGATGTGATTGCTGTGTGCTATGAAAGTTCTATTTTTAATATTTTAAGTTATGTCCATTCTATTGACTGGACTGATTTATATTTCTACTGACTCTATCAGTGTTTCCTTTCTCCATATCCTCACCAACACTTACTATATTTTCTCTTTTTATATAATATTCTATCAGATATGGGTGATGTCACTTGTGGACTTACATTTCCTATTGATTAGTCCTGGTGATCATGTTTTTTTTTTATACCATTTAGGCATCTATATCTCTTCTTTTGAGAAATATCCATTCATGTCCATCTCCTAGGTTTTGATAGACTATATTTTAACTCAGAGTTGTTTTAGCTCCTTGCATTTTGTGAGTACTGGTTTCTTATCACATATGTGGTTTGGACAAGTTATTTCTTCCGTCTGTTATTTCCTGTGCTATGCAGGAGTCTTGTGTAAACAATACAACTTGATTATATTTTGTTTCCACTGTTATACTTTTGGGTCATATTTCAAAATCTACCTAGGACAATCTTATCTGTGTTTATTGTAGACCTTTCTTTTATGCCCTTAGTTCATGTGGAGTTTTATGTGTGGTATGACATGGTCTATTTTCATTCCTTTGCATTGACCATATCCAGTTTCCCCGGCACCATTTTTCTGGTGTTCATTTTTGTCATCTTTGTTGAAAACCACTTGGCCATAAAGGCATGGATTTGTTTCTGAGCTCTCTATTCCATCCCATTGGCCTATGTGTCTGTTTTATGCCAGTACCAAGCTCTTTTAACTACTATAACTTTATAGTTGATTGTGAAATCAGAGAACATGATGCTGCTTTCACTGATCTTTTTGCTCCAGATGGTTTTGGGGTCTTGTGTGGATTTATAAAACCTTAAGATTGGTATTCCTATTTCTATTTTAAAAATCATTAGAATTTTGACAGTCATTTCAGCCAATCTGTAGGTTGCTTTTTGGCAGCACAGATATTCAAACAATATCAATTATTTTCATTCATGAACATAGGCTGTCTGTTTTTCCTTTCTTCTATTTCTTTCATTGATTTTAAAGGGACAAATTGTTTGTTTGGCTCACATTTCCTTGTTACACTCTACCATGTGGGTAAGTCAAAGTAGGAGTTTCAAACAGCTGGTCAAATCACACTGACAGTCAAGAGCAGAGCTTCAAACAGCTGGTCAAATCACACTGACAGTCAAGAGCAGAGCTTCAAACAGCTGGTCAAATCACACTGACAGTCAAGAGCAGAGACAAATGAACACATGCCTGCCCCCTTACAGCTCAGTTTTTTCACTTTTACGCAGTTTCCCCTTGCCTAGGAGTTGGTGCTGCCCACAGTGGGATGGGTATTTCCACATCAATTTACTCAGTTAAGACAACCCCTCAGAGACATGTCCATAGATCAACCCAATGTAGTCAACCCCTCATTGACACTCTCTCCCCAAGTGATTCTAGGTTGTGTAAAATTGACAATAAAATCAAACCATCACACTCCACCCTTTGTCAGCTTGACATAAACATATCAGTTTTAAAACAGCCGCCACTCATTGTCCCCAAGAAGATCAATCACTAGTACTTCAGAAAACACAATTACAAAGTTTAGCACACAGCTTAGACTTTAATGGACCAGTTCTCCAAGTTGAAAACCAAGAGGGTGGTGACAAACATACTAATGATGCCATGACATACATGGGATTTTGTGAGGTCCATCTCTTTGTCTGGACAATGGCTTTAGAAATCATCAGAGCTGCATTTGTCCATGATTTGGGGAAACACTGGCTTCTCTTGGCGATGCGTTCTAGTGTTGCACACCTCGTGGCATAATGATCAAGTCTGTGAATCTCAAGGCAAAAACTTCCGACCCGGGAGTTTCAACATATATAAACATCAGTTTTCTAATATAAAGTAGGCCATCAATAACTATTTTATAGCATTTTAGTGGAGGCTTTTAAAGCATGATACAGGTATTTTTCTCAATAAATGTTAATTATTCTCATTACTGAACTTCTAGAGCAGTGTTCTTAAATTTAAGAAATGCTAAGATGCATCTCAAAGTAGTATATGCAGAGTATCGACCTGTCTACCATGCCAGTGCTGGTATAGCTGAGCAGGTAGAGCACCTTTTGCTGGGTCACCTGAACACTGGAGGCACCTCTGCCTACTTGTTTGGCCTCTTCCTGTTTCCTGTTCCTCTTGTGGAGTTGCCACATTGCTCTGTTCTCCTGTTGACCTCCGGGGGTTATTCGAAAACACTACTCTTTGGTGCTATAATGGATGATGAGTATTGCTGTCAGAGGAAGGGTCTAGAAGCCTCAGGAACAGAAATCAAATTATTTAGAAAAATCTGGTACTAAAGTGGGGAAAGGGCTAGAACAAAAGTACCAAGACAGGAAAGTCAGGGATGATGGAGATGATGAGGGAAGATTCTTAGATGAGGTCAGCTGAGACTGAGCAGGATTTCTCTGTTTCTGTTGTCTGCTGGCATCCTTAAGCCCACGTTTTGTGCGCCCTTGTACCAGAGGAGTCTGCTTAGAACCTGCAGCCACCCCTCCCAGCACCAGTGTTTGTTTTGGTATCTTCCTGCCCAACATGTAGAATGACCAGGTGCCCCTTCCGTATTATGTATTTCTTGGGTGCCAACATCTGTATCATACAAGGTATGATAAAACAGCATCCTGTTTTAGGTAAAACAGGCTGTCCTCCTCCTCCTCATAGTCCTCTTCCTCCTCTTCCCTCTTCTCTGGCTTCTACCCTACTGGTCTGCTTGCCTCTTATTTAAACCCTTTGTGGAAAAATCCAATCAATCACTAATAACAACAATCTAACTTAAGTTATGTGCTTGTCCTTGACAGACGTGACTAGCTCACAGATTAGGAAGAGTAGACAGGTGACATCTACCCTCACACATTCTAGCTCTGTTTCTTTCTTTGTTTAGATGCTAGATGTTAATAAAATATGTTGGTCCAAGTTTCATTTCACATTTTCTAAGTTAATTTTTAAAGTGAGAATACAAAGTAATGGGTTTCGTCATGACAATTTTTGCACATATATGCCATTATACTTGAATTTTTACAGGGAGGCAACAAAACACTGCTTAGGTCTAGGCCTCTTAGAATATACCCAAGAGAGCATCTAGGATTTCTGCCTTTGCTGTTAAGACTTAAAGAAGTTACTGAGTTTTGAAAGCATAGCTTCTCCATGAATTGTGATGTCACTGTCTTTGTCTCTAAGGGAGACTAGTTCATCTGATTAGTGGCAAATATGCTCCTAATGAGAGGGGCTTGCAGGATGATAGAGGGTCGTATACATATCAGGCAGAAATATGATGTGAGTCTAGTTGGCAAATTGGAGCCAGTCCTAAATATTTCTTACTTTCAACTCTACCAGGGAGGAGATAGCTTACTTTAAAATATGTTGACTATATCTTCTAATTAAACACTGAAAACTACTTTTTAATATATATTCAAAATGATAAAATAATTGCTAAATTATGCAGATTTTTATGGCGGGCCTGGAACAAGACAATTTTTTTAAATTGGCACCTTTTGCTGATTCGAAGATGTTAATCACAGGGACCCTAATAGGCCTATCAGACTTCTCTAATGTATTCAAATAAAATGAGAAAAATCATTAAATGTCCAAATATTGATTTAAAGTGCTCCAGTTGGTAATGAAATTTGGCTCTCCACTTGAGACAGGGCACACTGGCTGTGCACTTTAATTTCAAGGAAACTACTGATGTGCATGGAGGTAGAGATGAGGAAGTGGGTAGACTGTGGTGGCTCTAAGAAACATATGACGCCAACCACTGAATCACAGTGGACCCATTGGGTTCAACAGACAGAAATACTGGGGTTTTTGTCATCCCAATAAAAACTCATAACTACCTTGGCATAAGGTACATGTGAAAATGGAAGGCCCAAATTGTTTCCTTAAAGGAGCGAGGAGGGTGGAGCATGCTTAACTCTAGGCTCTCGGTCCTCTCCCTCAAAGGTTGGCATGAAATTAAATTAAAAAAAAAGTTCATCACATAGGGTGTGTCCATCCCCAAACACCTGTGTGTTAGTCGCCAAGGACTACCATAGCAACTTACTCAAACACTGTGGCTTAAAACAACACACACAAGCATTTCTAGAGTTCTGGAGAGAAGTATAAAGTCAAGGTGTCACCTGGATCATGCTTCTCTATAAGCTCTGTGGAAGGATCCTCCTCTTTCAAATCCTGGGGGCTGCAGGTTTCCTGGGCTTACGGACACATCACTGTGTTCTCTGCTTCTCCTCTGTGTGTCTGGACCTTTACCTCTTCCGTGTTCTTATTTGTCATTGCATTGAGGATTCTCTAACATAACAAGATTGAGCTTAGGATCATCAAACACATTTACAGAGGCCCTTTTCCCCAGCAAGGCAATAGCCACAGGTTCTGGGGATTGAAACATGGACATATCATTTTAGATCCTATCATTCAGCTCATTACAGTGCATTGTTCCTTTACCTTACCCTGTAAAAACCTTGAAGAAGCTGGATAGCTTTAGTGTCAACTTGACACACCTGGGTTGAGGGAGCCTCAATTGGGGAATTTCCTCTATTGGACTCGCCTATGGCCATGTCTGAGGGGCATCTTCTTGATGAGTGATGTGGGAGGGCCCAGCCCACTGTGGGTGGTACCACCCCTGGGCAGGTGGGCCTCTGTTGGATAAGAAAGCAGGCTGAGCAGGGCTGGGGAGCAAGCCAGTAAGGAGCATTCCTCCATGGTCTGTGCTCCAGATCCTGCCTCCAGGTTCCTGCCCTGAGTTCCTACCTTGGGCTCCCTGATGAACTGTGACCCCGGAGATGTAAGATAAATAAACCCTTTCCTCCCCAAGTTGGTAGTGGTCAGAGTGTTTTGTTACAGCGATGGAGAACAAACTAGGACAGAGCGTAAAGATGAAATATTACATGCTTTATAAATGCTAAGCTGATGAGTTAACTCAAGTCAGGACCCTGGGTAAGATGAGGTTGAATTTAAGAAAACAACCAAGGGAGTGTTTCTGATACAGGGAACAGGTTGCTACTGAGCCTGGGGGACAAAGAGAGATGGTTGCCATCTGGGAGAAACGAATGAAAGCAGAGGAAAGCCATGCAGTATTTGGACAGATCTCAAGTGTGAGAGGAAGCCACAGATATTTTTCATCTGAGACTGGATATGGTTTGCATTTTAGGTATTGAAGGGAAACATAGAGATGAGCAAGAGGCCAGATGGGAGCCTGATATGTTCCAGGTGATCTGGACAAAGACTGAGATGAAAATGAGTTTATCGTCCTTTAGAGCATGACTCAAGAGAAGAAAGTGACCAACTGAATAGGAGGGGTATGAGTTGATGGTGAGGCATCCAGGTACCTGGTCCTCTCACGGACAGTACTCTTCTGATTCAGAAGGTCATTTGATTCAGACTAGTCTTCTGATTCTGCCATCACCCCATTCCACTTTCTGGATCCTTAGAACAGTTGTGGGCTTTCTTATTTTTTTAAAGTATTTTTATCCATTTGGACCTTGAGCATGCTTCCCTGTTCCTGCGTCCTGCTTTCTGCTTTCTTCTCTAAGTTTCACATCAATTACCCAGAAATGCCATCTAGAGATTGGAGGGGATAAGGTCATCTGAAGCTGGATCACAAGTCTGACTCTGCTACCTTAAATTTCCTATTAAAATATTCAGTTGGAGAACACAGGCAACCACAGGCAAGAACTCTCCACTAGGAGACCAGTAACAGTGCTACAAGTTAGTCTAAGCCATAGACAAGTGTCAAAAGATCAGAGATCGAAGACAAATTTAAGGACATCTGAGGGGCGGGGAGTGAGACGCTGGGGATGAGGAAAAGCACAGCGGTCACCTCTAGAGGTCCGATGTGTCTGAGGCACACAAGGAGAGGAGAACAGAATCGAGAAAACAAGGAGACAAGGGGGCTGAAATGCAAAGAAACTCAGCTGTGTATTAAGCAGACCCATTGTACACTAGGTAAACAGAATTAAAACAAGCATCTGCATTTATTCCGATGACTTTTTTAAAGAGTTCAATGAATGATTTAATTTCAAATTTGGAGGAGGAAAACAGCCTCTGAATATTTGAAAGATTATATGTTCAAAAGCTCTTTAGAAAACAGAACATTCTCTTCTCTCCAATTATTTTGGAATTCAGGATGTACAACGTATTTTAATTATAATTCATTATTCTGATTACAGGTACTTTACAGATAGTACAGAAACAAAGGCATAGAGAGTCCTTGCCTGTGCTTACCTGTGTTCGACCCTAGGCATATGACGCTAAAGGGATAGAATGCCACAGCCTGACTATGATCTGTGGCGCATGAGTTGAAAGGAAAAGAAATGTGGTTCACTTATTTCTGGCCCCAGTAGTAGAATATTTTCTTTTTATCTAATGTATCTGTGTGTATGTATGTATGTGTGTGTACATACAATTGTGTATGTTTAAATTATGTAGAATAGATAATACATATTGGTAGGACATTATTTTAGAATAAATCATAGTAATAGTAATAGCCATCCAGTGATAATCAGGAGTGCATATAGAGGTCAGAAAACAACATCAGGCATTGTTCCTCAGGTGGCATTTTAAAAAATTATATTATTTTTTTATTTTATGTGTATGAGTGTAGTGTCTGCATTCATGTAAACGTACGCATGTCACACAGTGCCCATAGAGGTGAGAAGAGGGCGTTGAATCCCCTGGGACTGGAGTTACAGAAGGCTGTTAGCTGCCATGTGGGTGCTGGGAACTGAACCTGGGTCCTCTGCAAGAACTGCCAGTGCTCTTAACCGCTGGGCCATCTCTTCAGCCACTCAGGTGACATTTTTTAAAATTCAGAGATTAAACAAAGCACAGCAGGTACATAGAACAGCAAGATCTGAAAAGGAAGAATGTAAACCAAGCTAGCCTGACACTCCGAAAGGAAGAAAACAATGAACAAACAAAAAATTTCGACAGAGTATAAGGAGGAACACAGAAGGCTATAAACAAAAACTACAATAAACTGAGATATCCTTGGTTCTGACAGGCTCAAGGAGGAAGGAACTCTGGAGTCTTCTCTGGGGATGGAGGATAGAGAGGAGATAGAGCGGTGTTCATAACTTGAAAAACTATTTCAGCCAAAATACAAATCTTAATATGAAAATTCCAGAACTGAAATGTCATGAAGTAAAATAACGTGGTGAAATAATAAAAATATTTAAATATGGGTTTTAATTTTGTAGAATACATAGTACATATATTGATAAGACATTTTAAAATAATTTATGACAGTAACAATCAATCATCCACTAATAATCAGAATCTGAAATACAAGATCAAATCAGCAAAGGGAATAAAGTGGGAAAATGTACTGTGCCCTCAGTTCCCATTCAATATACAAAGGAAGCAAAAGTAGCAGACACTGACAAAAGTTTTAGATAAATTTAGCTAAATTGCAACCTAAAAACAATTTCTAGTGGCATAAAAATAACTAAAAATAATACATTTCTCTCAAACAATAGAAAAGGAGAGACATTGCTGGAAACATTAAGTCACCCTCTTTCTGAGGGCATCAGTCATCTGTTGACCACCCTCAGCAGCCAGCAGGTATCACTGGACACACACCATGAGGTGAGTTAAGAATCCAAGAGCTGCAGCCCAGAGGCTGCTGAATACCCCCATGCTTCTGATTAGAAACTTGAATTTTAAAACACCTGAGCTCTCTGGTTGACAGTCCTGGGAAGGTAAGCTTAAGTCAGTTGAAATTCAGAGGACAGAGAAACAGGCCAAAGACAGAAAGGAGCTCTCCTGCAGAGGGAGGTGATGAGGACAGGCTCAGTCACAGATGACACGTTTCCATATTTGTAAATAACATGTACTCCATAGGGAAGGTAGAGGTTTCTTTTCTTTATCAAATTATTAAGCTGAAAACATTGTTTCTGAGAAAAAAATAAGAAACATAAAGCAATAAATATACTAGCCTTAGGGGCATGAAACAGTATTAAAATATCATATGCAAAAAGGAATTAAAAGCTACTAAGTAAATAATAATAGTAAATAATAATTTAAGCATCAATTCTAAGGTTATTCTTATTCACATAGAGCAGGACCAGCCATCTAATCAGAGTTTAACAAAGGAATGACATTTGAGATGAACAGTCTGTTATAACTGACAAAATAAAAATATGGGAGGAAAGTAATATATCCATTGCTCAGTACAAGTCCAAACAACTAATAGTGTCATTATTAACATTAATTTAATGGAACCCTACCCAAAACCCATGAGAAGAGGAAACGATGATCATTTCATATTGGCAAAAGTTATACTGTAAAACATCAAATAATAGAATGTTCAAATATTTTAAAATCTGCAGCTGTAAAATAATATTTGAGAAAACAAACATAAAATCTCAGTCCCCTCAAAACAAAAGACAAATGAAAATATAAAAGATGTGTATACTATAATTAATCAAATTAGAGGAATACAGCTTTATATAAGTACAAGTTTAAAAGCTAAAAATAGAATGCATACTTTTGGGATTGCAGAGATGGCTCAGCAGTTAAGAGAACTAGCTGCTTTTGCAAAGGCTAGGAGTTCAGTTCCCAGCATCCTTATTGGACAGCTCACAACTGCCTATAGCTCCAGCTCCAGGGGATCTGATACCCTCTTCTGGCCTCCATAGGTAGCCATAAGCACATGCACATACACACAGGCAAGCATGTACACAAACCCATAAATAAGAATTAAAAAAATCTTTTTTGCAGATTTTATTTTTATGCTTTTATTCCAAAGAGAGGCAATTTTTAACTCATTTTCCCAGAAATAACTTGAAGCAGGTTACATAAAAATATATGTACACAATGAAGTGCAAGGGAAGAAAACTAGGAAAACAGGAAAAAGAATCAAAGACCAAAGGGTTCGTCAATACGCCATCAACTCTGGCAAAATAATAAAGGTTTCCATTAGCTCTATTGTTTATTGTTTTTGAAAATCCTAACAAGTTTATTGGGCTTGCTAACAGAGAATAGGGTGAGGGTTTATTTACAGAAGAGTGGGTGCCTCTCCCCGTTTACAGCTGCACTGGAAAGTCCACACTCAAATACAGATCCTGTGACTTCCCAACAGCAGCACAAAATGGCGAGAGAGGTGCCTCATGGCGTTCTCCCCTTACATATCCTTAGCCCCTCCCCCACATGCAAATAAGGTCGATTGATTGGTAGGAGAGGTTACTGATTCCCCCACCAGCTCCTTGAGGAGTGTGGGAAGGAGGTGTGACTCAAGTTTGCTGGCATAGTGGTTGGAGGACACTTGCAGGTAGCACTCCACCCTCCCACCAGCCTTACATTCTTTCCCCAAACCTCTTCTGAAAAAGTCTCTGAGTCTTGGAGCGGGTGATAGATGTAGGATGATCTTCTTTCTATTGTGGAAAGGCAATGAACTTTCGAGTCTCTGCATCATGTGTCTTCTGTGGGCTGTTGGCCCATTTCAGTGGGATTCCATCTACTTACTATAAAAAATACAAACAGCAAGGAACAAGAACATCTAAACAGTGGCTGCTATAATAACTTATGGGTGTAAACACAAATGCTTGGACAGTACTTTAGCAGGTGCATCACATCCACCTGAAAAAACAATTGCAGTGGTTTCCCACTGGGGCCTATATTCTCCCCTGCCGTAGGGGGTTGGCCGGGTCTACAGTACCAGATGTGTGTTCCACCTCTAGAAGTGAACATTACATCCAGTCGAAAATTTGCTGGCTGTACATACACTAGATGCTCCACTATTACACCAGCAGGAACATCTTGTTTGGCATGTTGATAGAGCAGCACACTGGTTGAGCACACTGGTTGAGCAGAATTATAGGGGATGATTCTCCCCCAGCCATCTCCATGTTGCCTTCTGGCACTTTGAAAGCCACCTATCCAGTGGCAGGGAGTTTCTAGCTTAGTCAAATCCTTCTAAGTGAGTGCATATCCTGATGTAACTGTAGAAACCAGGAACATGGAAGGGAACGCGGGAGGTAAAGAGAAAGAAAGAACCTGAGAGATAAGAACAGTAGTAGAAGGGTGTTACTAAGGGAGAAATATGCAAAAAAGGGGGGGTAGTGGAAGGGGGAGAGGAAAGGAGGGCTATCCAAAAGACTATGGGAATAAAGAGGAAATAAATAAAGAGGAAAACATATTCTCCCAATACCAGTAAACAACAACAACAAAAAGAATGAAAAAAAGAAAACCCTTAAGCATAGAAGAAACCCTTTCAGGATGGAAGAAAGCCCTACCAGAAGCTATACGGTTATTAAATTAAAATGCCAGTGTCAGAGGTGGGTTGCCCCCTATGAGCTATTGGCCAGAGGGACCCTAGAGGTCCCCAAAACAATAAAGGCCATTGTCAATAATGTTGGTTGTACACCAGAAGTGGAAGACAGAGCATGATGTGAGTGTGGGAGAGGGGAGAAAAATAAATCTTTAAAACAAGAATATATATTACTTTAGAAGTATTCATGGATTATAGAGAAAAATATAACTAAATGCCATTCAAAGAATTCACAGTAGACTATGTCCACCCTCAGTAGCATCATGGGGTCCTCACCATATAGTACAAAGTCTGGACGACTGTAAGTGAATAATTATTTTATTGGAAAATTAGTAAATTTAAAAATGGCAGAGACTAAACCCTTCAGTCACATTGCAGTAAGTGAAAACTACAAGCAGTGAAAACGTATAATCCTATGAAAAGGGAAGGTAATAATAACAAAAGTCTTAAGTCACAGATCAGAGAAAGGGTAAAAATTTCAAGTCCCTGGTATTAATATTCTGGGCAATACATGTGTTTTCTCTGACCTTTCCAAGACAAGGCTGTTCCTTTTTTGGTGTCCAGAATGAGCAATAACCTTTTTATGATAGCTATATTTATCTCCAAAATGTCTAAAATTATGCTCGTTACTGCAGAGATCTAAGAGCTAAGTGAAACAGTACATCACAGCATGTGCATAGTAGGTGCCTTGGTAAGCAGCTGTCTAGACAGACGTCTTTAGAAAATAGCTATTTAAATTCTTTGTACATTTTTAGGTTAGGATCTTACTAACCTTCTCCCACACAACCTTGTGTGGCATATAGCTCAACCCCGGGAGTAGAGTCTTTACATCTTTGCCTTTTTTTCCCTTACTGTTTTCCTAAGACTCCTCCCTACAGGAACATCTTACCCATTCACCCACTGTCCTGGCAATGGTGTCACCTTCCTTAGTCTGAACCTGAAAATGCACTAATGGAATAGATGTGACCCAAGTGTGTTGCTAGGTCTTTTCACAAGGAGGGATAAGGCCTTCTCTTCCCCACTTCTTTGCATCTTCCCAAGGGATTGTGGTATCTAAGTGACCCATGGAGGAGCAGGGACAGTTCCATGTTGCTGAGTCTCCTCCTCTATTTGTGCTGTGTTCTCCCTGATCTCAGTATCTTCTCTCGTCTTTCCACTATGATGAGTTGTAAGAATGTGGTTAGGGAGATGGCTCTGTCCATAAAGTGCCTGCTGTGAAAGCGTGAGTTCCTGAGTTCAGAACCCTAGTACCCATGTAAAAAGCTGGGCAGCTGGTCGTAGTGATGTGTATCTAAACCCTAGCATTTGGGGCAGGGATGAGAACGAGGCTCAGCAGCCAGCCTGTCTAGCCACATCAGTGAGTTTCTGAATAAGTGAGAGAATGATTCAGAGAGATACTTGATGTCTACCTCTGGCCTCTGCACAAATATGTACACTCATGAACATTATACCTACCACACACACACACATGAACACATGCATGGAATGTGCACCCACGCAGTTGGCCACTTGTTTGTCATCTTTAGAAAATATCTATTTAAATTCTTTGTTCATTTTTAGGTTAGGAGCTTAGATTTTTATTTTTATGGGTGCTTAGCTTTTATGTTTGAGTTGTAACTATTACATACACATATGTACATCTATATAATGAGTTCCTTACATATAGTTTGCATATGTTTTCTTTTTCCCATGTTCAACCAAACTCCTAATAGTTTGCCTTTTCTTTCTGTGGATTTGTTTCTTTGCTGTACAAAGAAAAGGAAAAATGAAAACAAGCAAGTCCTGGTAAGTGTAGAAAACTAGAATCCCTTATGCTGTTGGTGAAAATATACAACAAAGCATCTGGCAAAGGAGGTGGGATGGTGATTGCTCAAAAACAGTAAGAGTAGACCAACTATAGGATTTAGCAGTTCCACATCTGGTTATATACCCAGAAGAATTTAGAGCAGGAATGTGAACAGGTGTTTGCACACCGATGATTTTTAGCACTATTATTCAAAACACATGAAAAGGTAGACAATTCAAATAGATAAATGGGTAAACAAAATATAGTCAGTATATATGTCAGTCTGTTGGAGCTGCTATAACAAAACATTTCTATTCTGGGTAGTTTAGAGATAATATGAATTTATTGTTTATATTTGTGAAGGTGGGAAACCTAAGATCAGGACAGCAGCAGATTTGAAGTGTGGGAAAGGCTCTACTTCAGAGGTGGTGACTTCTTGCTCCATCCTCATGTGACAAAAGGAAGACGTTCTCCTGACAGACTTTCATTTTGTTCCATTTGAAACAAGGTCTCAGTATATAGCTCAGGCTAGCTTTGGATTCATAATCCTATATAAGCTTTTGGAGTGCTGGGTTGCACCACCAAGCACAGCCTCTGAGAGATTTATATTGTACAATCCCGTATTGCTATCTACAGGCACAATGCATCAGCTCTCTGAACTTATCTACACAACTGAAATTTTATGTACTTTGATTACAGCTTTACATTTCTCTATCCCTTGGTAAATCCCCAGGAATGTTTTCCACTCCATTTTTAAAATGAATTTGATTATTTATTAGCAGAGTTTCCTAAACTTCTTCCACTCATGACTCCTTTTTACCTGATATTTTTAAATGTAAATGAGTATATAAGAAATTAAATAAGTACACACAGAACATTTACTGACAATGATAAAGGAATTGTTTTAAAGGGCAGGGTATGGTGCTGTACATCTTTAATTCCAGCACTCAGGAGGCGGAGGCAGGTGGATCTCTGTAAGATAGAGTTAAGCCTTGTCGACATAGTAAGTTCCAGATCAGGTAGGGCTATAGGGATACCCTGTCTCAAACCAAAAAATAAATAAGAGAAATTTATTTTAAAACAATTCTCTTTAATCTTTGGTAATACTTTCCTTTTGGATGTTTAAGGCCATACAGTTGTTCCAGATAAACCAATTTATTTTTACTCTTAAGGTCATTTGAGGCTCTGTTCCTCAGGGGTCACATGGGCTTGGGAGGAGCCCCTGGTTCCTTTCTTTTACCAGTTCTGCCTATGTGAAGACAAGTCAAAGGTCCTGCTCGACTATGGTTGGCTTCGCTTGGAAGCATGGAGGAAATGATTCCTAAAGGGGCCAATATAATTTCATAAAAACCCATATGTATAGCTAAAGGCTACATAACAAGCAACAATGCCAGACAGGCGATACCTTCTTTTGAGTTTTGGCCAGGGTGGCCAAAGGGATTCCCAGATAGCAACCCAGCATAGAACCAGGAAATTGAACAGCAGACCCCAATCTTATCCAAAGGATTATTGACAACTGATTACTGCTCGATGAGGAACAGCTGACCCTCCTAAAACAAAGACCTCCAGATAGGCTGACTAGATTCACCAGATGGACAAGTAGTGGGGAATGGCTAGGGATGCCGACAACACAGCAGACAGTAGCAGGGATAACAGAGTATAAGGGTTCTAGTGGGGGGAGGGAGGCTATGGGAGGGTGCCATCTGGGAAGTGGGTGTAAAAATTAATTAATTAATTTAAAAAAAGAAAAAAGAAAAAAATTCTCTAGTGTGCATATAATTTTACTATTTATTAAAGACAAGTGAAAATTTGCAAAGTAATGATACAGATGTGCTTATTTATTTTTACAAAAATAATTAAATCTTATCTGAATGTAAAGTATCTTAAACATTTTTCAGGGTTGATCATATTCTGGTTATCAATGCTAAGAATGTCACTTTGTATAAACATGCTTTACAAAATATCACAGGTATATTTAGTGTCACTGAAGAAATTGTTCCAAGTTCTGTCCTAATCCCAAGCCAAAATTCATCTAATGACTTTCTAAATGAAATTCAAAATAGGCAACTCAAGCAATGGTGTGTGTGTGTATGTTCAGGCATGTGTGGTATGCATGTATGTATGCAGGTGTGTGTGGAGAAGAGCAGTTGGTACAAGATGTCTTCCTCAATCACTCCCCACTTCGTGTATTAACATTAGATTCTCACTGAATTCAGTGCTCACAGATTCTGCTAGACTAACTGACTTTTGAGTCTAGGGATGCTTCTGTCTCCTCCTCCCCAGCACTGGGATTACAGGTGAGTCCTATGCTAGCTTTTTACATGGGTAATGGGGATTTGAATCCAGGTCTTCGTGCTTATCTATCAAGCAGTTTACTGCTGAGACATCTCCCCAGGCTGTCAAACAAAAGACAATCCAAAGATGCACTGGCTTCATACATTCTGAGGAATGTCAGTAGGAAAATATTAGAAGTGTTTGCTCTCTGAAATTAAACCATTTTGTTTCAGAGCAGAAAATTCTGTATGGAAGTTGAAAAAAAAAACAACTAATGTTTATAACACACCTTGGAAATGGAATGGAGGTGTTTTAGGCAGATTTTTTTGGTGTTACTCGGCATGATGGCATGCACAGTGCAAAGTGACATGTTGTGTGTTCATACTCCAGGATTCAGTGAGGTCATGGCTACAACACTGAAGAGCACTGTGTGTTACTTACTTTGCTGTGATAAAACACTGTGACCAAGGGAACTTATAGAAAGAAGAGTTTATCTGAGCTTATGGATCCAGGTTCCAGAGGGATCAGAGTCCATCATGGCATGGGAGTATGGTGAGAGGAATGGGCCAGAGTAGAAATTGGAGCACTCACATCTTGAAGCAGGCACAGGAAGCAGGGACTGGAAATCTGAAAAGCCTCAGGCTCTCAGACTCTGCCCCCGGTGCCATGCTTCTTCTAGCGTGGACACACCTCCCAAAGCCTCCCAAAACAGTGCAACCAACCAGGGACAAAATATTCAAATACTTGGATCCCCAAATACTTGGGGAACATTCTTATTCAAACCATCACACACTGCCACAAGCTCCTTGGATCATAGCATATTTGAAATTTTATTGCTTTTTGGTCATTTAATGTTATTTTTTACCTTAACCGTTGCCAATTTTTCACAGGTTCCACAATCAGTTACATGACCCCATATAGGGTTCAACCTGTAGTTCAAGAAGTTGGGAATTGGATAGCTTACAGGAGGAGAGTCATGAAGTACTCCTTCTGTGATTGCTGTCCTTAGCATAAAATTTTAAAGTTCAGTCATATTGCCTCATTTGCAAAACTTTTCTTCCTTGTATAAAGATTGAATAATATTTCTTTACAGGAGCTGGAGAGATGGCTCAGTTGTTAAGAGCACTGGCTACTCATGGAGGGGACTCAGGTTCAGCTCCTAGCATCCACATGGTGACTCACAACCATCTGTAAACTCCAGTTTCAGGGAATCCAACATCTTCTCTGGCCTCTTTGGCCATCAGGCACACACATGGCACACATACATACATACAAAACACTCATAAACATAAAATAAAAATAAAATAAAAATTCTTTAAAACATTCCAACACACACCATTTTCTTTGTTAACTAATCCATAAATGTACATTAGATATTTCTAACTTTGGGCCATGGTGCATAGCATTTCTGTAAATAAGGGGATACAAATGCTTTATTAAGCTTTGCATCTTCTTGGGTCCATACCCCAAAGAAGTATTGTGGGATCAATGTAATTTCATATTTACTTTTTTAAAAAAACCCTAATGACTTTATTGGGCTTGCTAACAGTACATAGGGTGGGGGGTTTATTTACAGAAGAGTGGGTGCCCCCCCATTTACAGCTGCACTGGAAAGTCCACACTCAAATATAGATCCTGTGACTTCCCAACAGCCACACAAAATGGCAAGAGAGGGACCTCATGGAATACTTGGCTTGTATATCCTTAGCTCCTCCCCCACATGCAGCTAAGTTCAACTGATTAGGTGGGTGGGGTAACTTACTCCCCCATTGACTCCTTGACAAGCGTGGGATGGAGATGTGACTATAGCTTGCTGGCATAGTGGTCGGAGGACACTTCTGGTTAACACTCCACCCCTTCCTCCGGCTCTTAGATTCTTTCCACCAACCATTTCCACAAAAGTCCCTGAGCCTTGGAGGGGTGATAGGTGTGGGATGATCTTCCTCCCATTGTGGCAAGGCACTGAACTTTCAGATCTCTGCATCATCTGTTTTCCATGGGCTGTTGGCCCATTTCAGTGGGATTCCATCTACTATAAAAACACAAACAGCAAGAAGCAAGAACATCTGGACAGTGGCTGCTATAATATCTTAATCTATGGGCATAAACACAAATGTTTGGATGTTACTTTAGTAGGTGCATAATCTGTTTTCCATGGGCTGTTGGTCCATTTCAGTGGGATTCCATCTACACCAGATGAAGGCTGGATGAGGGTACTCACAGGTTGTGTGCTGAGGTCTCAGCCCCTACCCCAGGCAGAGGCATATTTACTTTTTGGTGAAGCTTACAGATTGTTTCCCACATTCCTTTTACTTTAATAGTAGTCATACTTAGTGGTTGGCTCATTGAATTCCTAAAAATGTAACAATTAGCACCATGAGCCAGCTCAGATCAGCTCTGGAACACCAGTGTCCTGGGTTCCTTTCTTATCATGATCCTGTGTTGGTGCACCCCAGTAGTCCACCTCAAGCCTGGCCCATCTGCCACATCCGTCCTCTGTAACAACATCCATGACTTTCTCTGTCACCCAGCTGAACTGACCCTCCCCTTCTCTGTCTCGCCTCTGCCCCATGTTTTTACGTCCTATGACTCATGGTATAGTTTAGATGTTTGTTTTTCTGTCTTTCATTCTCAACACACTGTGACCTTATTCGCTCAACTATACACATTTTTGGCCCAGTGCCCAGAACAGATTAGGTCTTCCATACATGTTTGCTGAATAGTCCCAACAGATTTGCTTACTCATTCTGTGAAAGCGAGGAAACCAAGCTGGCAGCCTCCTGCTTCTGACCCCACAGCAGTTCCTGAGGCCATGCTGGTCTGTACTCTGAAATGGTGGCGATGTATAAGGGCTAAGGAAGAGTTGGATCTTGAGCAGTTTCTCAGTGTTCATTCTGAAAATGAACCACTGGGGCTGGAGAAATGGCTCAGTGGTTAAGAGCACTGGTTGCTTTAGCAGAGGACCTGGGTTCAGTTCCCAACACCTCAAGGTGGCTAACAACTGTCCTTAACTCCAGTTCCAGGGGATCTGACCTCCACAGGCATTACATGCACAGGTGTACTTATCTACGTGCAGGATAAACACTCATACACATACAAATAAAAATTAATAAATAAAAATTTTAAGGTAGAAAAAAAAAAAGGTGGTTACACTTTTCTGAAGAATTCAGACACTGCATGTTTCTGACCTGATAACCTGCTGCACTGGAGACAGGGATTCTGGGAAAGAATTAAAGCACTAATTATTCTGCCTATCACTCTAGCACGGCTTATGGTGAGTCTGCCTTCCTAGGAGTAGTCCTTTGGGCAGGTGATTGACTTAGTCCAAATGTAATATTGGGTCTTCATCCAGACCAGAGATTTATTTTTTTGACTAGGAATTTCCTCTAAACAGGCATTTGTTGCCACTGTAACATATTTGTCACTCCTGTTTGAGCATTCACTCTGAATTTGCTCAAAGAGAAACTTCATTCATTGAGCACGCATTCACTCTGAATTTGCTCAAAAAGAAACTTCATTCGTTGAACACAGAATAACTGTGTGTCACTAACTATTAGTACATTGATTTGTCAGCAGAGAACTAGTGTGCTAAGCATCTCCTTTGTGGATGAGGAAGAAAAGTCTCTTCTTTTGCTACAAGGAGAAACAGGGTCCCCTTTTGGAGTTCTGGGTCTCATTCATAACAGAATTTAAGAATGGACTCAAATGGAAGGTTTAGGATGATTTTATTAGAATTTAAGGAAAAATCTTAAAGGCGGGTATGCTGTAAATCTCAGCAGCTGTCTCAAGGAGGAGAATGGAGGCAAGAAGGAAAAAGGCCAGAAAGCCGTGCTGGTTTGGAGCTGGCATGGAGGTCAGACATGTGGAGGTGCTAACCGCTGCATGGGGGCAGCTGGGCGCTCTAGAGAAAGAGTAAAGAAATCCAAAATGCTGGAGCATCCCAAAACCTCAGGAAAGCATGGCTAGAAAGGGACATAATGAAGAAAAGGGAGGTTACACTTTTTTGATGAATTCAGAAAAACGGGTTAGACTTATGGAGAGTCACATGTCTATGGCCTGGGTAGGGCATTCTGGGCAGGAAAAGTTCACCATCTTATTAATGCACTGCATGTTCAGCCCATCTCTTTAGCATGACTTAAGGTGAACCCACCTTCCAAGGGTGAAAAACTGGAAAGTTAAGTTCCACCCAGGCCAGAGATTCTTATTTTCTTGACCAGTTATTCTTATGGGGCTTTTTTGCTAGTGTAATATTTACACATTTTGTTGTAGCCTCTGGTCTCTACACCACCACTAAGTCTCAAGCTTGCCAGGACATGCAGATATTGGATCGGCCACTTAAGCTTTCTATCTTTAAAATGGTTAATCTTAAAAGTTAGATTTTATCATCACCATTTTACCAAGGTGGAAAATACAATTCAGACGTACAAATTGCTAATTAATGTTCATAGTGTTATGAAATAGAAGTCAGGACCCAAAACTAGATTTCCCTTATTCTAAAGCCTTTGCTCTTCATATTTTAATAGACTATGCATACACACACACACACACACACACACACACACACACACGTGCACATGTGAAAACATCAATTTACAAAAAAATTCTGTTGGTTCTGCTTGCCAGTGTGTGCCATCCGAGCATGGCCCTGCTCTGTAGAACTGTTATGAGCTCTGGAATTCGCTGTTTCTGAGTTTGGGGGCTTCACTGGAAGGTGGCACCAGAAAGTCAGCCTGTATCTTGTTTTCTCTTCTTGAGCTGGACCCCACACAGTGACTGGCACTAAATAAATACCTATTGATTTATGTCCTTGGCACACTGGGACTTGAAACCCACTGAGAGGGAAAGTAGCCCCTAGTCCTGAGGTATTGACCTCTGTCCTCTCACGCTGCTAGTCAAGATCTGCCCCTCCCCAGGCAGCTAGCATTCTTCAAGCAATTAATTATCATGATAAATGCCCATCCTACCCTGCTGAGCCTTGCATCTGCCAATGGCATATTGTTGAATTAGAATGCATGACTAATTAAAGGTGACCTCACACCAGGCTGCTGGGTCTCTGGTGTCAGGACCAACCACAAAACCGGTCATCAATACATTTCTTCCTTCCCCTGCAGCAACCCCCTTCATTTCTGTGTGCGTGTGTGTGTGTGTGTGTGTGTGTGTGTGTGTGTGTGTGTGTGTGTGTGTTAATTTCAAATCCTTTCCCTGCATCAGCGAGCAGATGAGATCTTCAGCCAGCTTTCATCTTTCAGAAAAATGAATAGTAGAGAGAGAACATTATCAAATGAGCTGTTGAAAAAGTCAGTGAATATGTCATTGAGTATGGCTGCTTCCGGAATGAATTTAGATTTATCTCTGTTATCTTCCCACTCCCCCAAACCCCCCTTATTGGGTGGCTCGGAGGCAGGCTCATGTGCCATGAATCCTGACCAACAGCTGTCTGTCTTGGCTGACAGGTCCAGCAGTGGCCTCTGAGCATGTTCAGGAATTTGGCTTGTTAACATTGTGAACCACATGGGGCAGCCTTGTTAAATACCTCGGACCTGCTCCTTCTGCAATTTTGTAGAGGATTCCACTTCCAGTAAGTAACAGTCAGATGTGGGGTGGGAACAACCACACCCAGGGTGGAGATCATTCTACTCTGACTCCAAAATTACCGTCACATTACAAGCTGCCAAAGGGCAATGATAACACATGAAAGTCTCTCTTCTTCCTATGTTGCTGTTTTATTAAAATCCTAGAACTCCAGTTCTTGAATCATTCATGCATAATTCATTCATTCATTCATCAAACAATTTTAAAATACTTACTTTTGGGAGGAATTATGTTAAACAGAGCACATTGGTCACTAACCACACATACTATCTGTGCACTTCTGTGTTATATACTTTATTAACTGTATGTGGAAGCGATTTCAGTCAGTTCCAGGTTCTCAAAGAACTAGATATAGAAACTAAGAATAGAGGGTTGGTTAGGCAGAGTGTCATAACCAGAACATAATTTTGGGATTGGGCAGCTTTGTGGTAATACTCTCAAATAGAAAAGGGAAATTATATCTGGAGCAAGAACAAGATGCTATAAACAAGGGAATCACAGAACAAAGACTTGAAACTTTAAGAATATGGTAAGAAGCTGGCATGGACAATGGAGGTGCATGCTTTTAGTCAGAGGCAGGTGGATCTCTGTGAGGTCTAGGCCAGCCTAGTCTATGTAGAGAGGACAGCTGGGGCTACAGGAAGACCCTGTCCCCCCAAAAAATGATGGAAAATAGGAGAGAAAAGAGAAATTTAGAGCTTGAAAGGAGGAGATGACGCAAGGAAAATACGAGTGTCAGAGTGAAAACTACGAAAGAGAGCTGAGGAGTGACCAGAGATGGCGTACAGGAAAAATGCCACAGTTGAAGAACATGTTTCCAAAATGTGAGGACTTATTGAGGGCTGGGATACAGTGATATGGGAACTGCTGGGATGTCTTGGAGAGTTACAGTTTTTGCCTTTGAATGAGCTTAGCTTTGGGGGCAAGAGGCCTAGAAAACTGGATAGCCACCAAAGCCACCCCAAAGCCACTGGCTTTGAGTTTTGTCTTGGGAATTTGAAGCATGAAATTCACAGACCGAGGAGGGCGAGTTTTATAAAGTGGTGTTTTACTATAAGGAGCTTAAAGGGAAGAAGGAAAGCAGGGCTCCTGTACCACACAAGACAGGTTCCCAGGGAGACATGATTGAGCTGCTAGTCTGTGGCTGTTTGAAGGGCTTATGACAGAATCTGGGGTGAGGCATGGGGAGGGGGCTAAGCTGACCTGTACAGCTGGCCCAACCATGAGGTGTCCAGGTGCCCCTCTCAGTTTCAGTCAGGCACATCCTCGTGTATGGCTACCAGACAATGGTAAGCGATAATAAGTATCCTGGTGATACTGGGGAGAAAGAGCATCCCCTAGAGGGTTCTTGGTCTCATCATAAAAGAATTTAAGAATGGACCCGAATGGAAGCTTTAGGACAATTTTATTAGAATTTAAAGAAAAATCCTCACGGCAGGGGGGTCAGGGAGCCATGAAGCCATGCAGGTTTAGAATCTGCATAGAAGTCAAACACGTGGTAGACTGAGAGCTGCATGCTGGGGAGAAGGAAGCTTTGCAGAAAAAGTAAAGAAAGACAAGATGCTAGGGCATCTCAGCATGCATGTTTAGAAAAGGGATATGAAGAAGAAAAGAAGGATACACTTTTCTGAGGTGGGCAGACTTACAGAGACCTACACATCTGTGGCTGGGTCCAGAAGGTCTGCTCTAGGAGGGGGGATTCCAGACAGAAAAAGTTCACTATCTCATTAATGCACTAGGTATTCCACCCATCTATTTAGCATGACTTACAGTGGACCTGCCTTCCTAGGAGTGGGCCTATGACTAGGTGATTGACCAGTGGGTGATTGAAGGTGGGTCTTCAGACAGACTAGAGATTTTATAGTCTTGACCAGTTATTCTAAAGAGGCTTTTTGCTACTCTGACACTGACTTCCAGCAAGGACATTCTTAGAACTGCTCGTGGGTCCCTGCCCTACCCAGCCAGCTTCTGTCTCTTGTTTTCATTAACAGGATGATTAAAAAAGATGCATTTGAAGGCCATCTTGAGAAGTCTAGGTGTATAATGGTGCTAAATATCCTAAAAGCTACTGTGGTCGTCAGAGAAAATGGTAGACAAGCCCTTTAATGAATCCTGTCAGGTTAAGGGAGAACCTTGACCATGCTGCAGCAAAGAATTTTAAGACAAGCCAGAGTAAAGCAAAGTTAGTGACTTCACTAAGATAAGGGAGAATGCATACTTTAGATTTAAGTGTGGGCCTTAGAGGAGATGCCCCTAAGGTGCCCGCATAGGATTACCTTTGTGATTCTGTGTTTTCTGAGTTACCTTGATCGAGGATGCAATTCACAAGAAGTTTAAAGATTAGGCAAATTTTAGGGGTCGGAGAGATGGCACAGTGGTTAAGAGCACTGACTGCTCTTGCAGGGGACCCGGGTTCGATTCCCAGCACCCACATGGCAGCTCTGAACCATCCTTAACTCCAGTTCCAGGGGAATCTGAAGCCCTCTTCAGACCTCCGTGGCATTGCACGACACAGGTGCATTCACATACATGCAGGTGATACACTCATACACATAAAATAAAAATAATAAA
>NW_008355789.1:7814504-7918214 GCF_000622305.1 Nannospalax galili
TCCTCTGTAGGCATTGCGTGATGTGGGTGCACCTACCTACATGCAAGCAATACACTCGTACACATAAAATTAAAATAATAAATAAAATATATTTAAAGATTAGGCAAATTTTAAAAATTAGGTCCAAAAAATATAAGCTTAATTACTTGCTTTTCTCAACTTAAAGAATTTCCTTTTGTGAATGAAATTGTAAGGTGATTTTAGGAGTGCAATGTTTTGAGGATGTAGGGATGACAGAAGAGCATTGATATAAACTCAAGGTCATAAACACTGCAGCCCTAAATAAGCATAGTTTATTATTTTTAGCATTTTGTTTGAGGTGTCTTTAGTAAGGTAATTTCGATTTTATTTGTTTTGCTAAAGCTTCAGGCTCCCAGATTCCAGAGCAAGGGACTTGCTCTTCCTGTGCCCACCCCTGGGACATGGGAGAAAGAGGACGAAACACAGTGGAGACCAGAACTCTGAAAGGCACTGGGCTTCTACACAGCACACAAAGTGCTGGGAGACTTGCGGCAGTGCCTGAAATGTTCTGAGAAGGAAAAATTTGCTACCTAGACTCCTGACAGGGCCAAATGATCCAGATACATGGAGTTAAAATATTTTCAGGAAGATTCTCAAAAATATGGTTTTTTATGTATCTTTCTCAGAAAGATGCTGCAGAAGGTTCTCTGTAAAGGCCTCGGAAGCAACAAAAACAGGGGGACAACTTAGGACCTGGGAAACAAGGGTTCCCAATGGTATTTGCAGGATGATAAAAAAAAAGATGTGATACAGAATTAGAGTTGGAGAGCTGTGGACACCAAAAGGAAAGGAAGCTGGAGGGCTCCCTGCAGGGCATGGGGATGCTTCCAAGAAATCAGCTAAGCAATAACCCTCCTGAGGATCCTGTTAGAATCTAGGACTGGGGATATTAAGCTTTGTAGAACGATTTGCTAAAGAAATGGTATTAACTGCAAAGTCTGCTTTTGAGGTAGTGGCTCATCCCAGCTTACAGAAATCATCCCAGGAAGGATATGCTCCATGTGTCAGAGAACAGCAACACTTACTTCAACTGCATGGTGGCCAGAGTCTGGCAACCTTATGCCCCCAGCATATGAGAGTCTTCTCTTTTACCTCCTCCTCGGCCAACTTTCAGAATAAAGTCACAGGGATGTAGCTCCTTCTGTGAACTACTCTAGAAAAACAGAGCAGAAGCCTCCAAGAAATCAGTGTGACAATATGACACAGGAAATGCCCATGTGTCGTTTATTTATTTTCCAGTCGTTAAGTACCTGCCATGCTAGATCTTCTAGGCAATCTGGTGACATGAGCTCCACAAGCCTGAACATCCTGATAAAAGTAGGTGCACAGAACAGAGTATGGATGGAGGCCTCACAAATGGGGGAGCAGGACTCATGCGCTCCCAGCCAAGGTGCAATTTAGCCAAGGGTGTGTGCGTGGTCAGCACGAACCACATTGGAGAGGTAGGAGAGGATGAGGTAGAGACAGAGCGGTAAGACAAAGACAGTAGTAGAGTTAGAAGAAACGGGATGATATCAGTGCAAAAGAGAAAACAAGGATTTCGTTAGCAATGCATTCAGTAGTAGAAGAGATAAAAAGGAATATCCAATTAACACACCATATAATTGCTTGCAGACATTCTTTTTTATTTAAAGATGAAATAGCTAAGAGTTCTAATCAAAACTAGGGTCACAGCCTACATATTAAATGAAAGAAATTGATTGGGTTTTTATTATGCCCTGACTACTGCCAATGCGCCTGGATCACAGATTGCCATAAATTTATACTTATAAACTACTAATTGCCCAAGTCATAATGGTAACAATGGGTAATGAAATCATTCTGATCAAGCTGAAGCCAAATTCCGCCTGACAACACGGGGGCTTTGGGGGGGCGGGGGGACAGGCCAGAAGGATGCTCTCCTCAAACAAACACCAGCAGGGAGACACAAAGACCTCTAAGGTCCTGAGTCCTGCGGTGGTAGTGGGGTGGGGGGAGGCTTCCTTTCCAACAAATCACTTAAGAAGGAGGGCGGGCACGTTTGTAATATAAGCACTTGTATCCTTTATTTGTCTTGAAAAACTAATGACTGACTTAATCACATTTGATTAAAGGAGATGTGTTGATGTAGTCATGTGTTTCTGATTGCATTAGGCTTGATTGAAAGTGGCAGGGAGAGTATGTAACAGTCTAACTGGCCCCTATATCTTGTCACTGGGACTTGGCAGGCACCAAGTGGCAGAATCCTAAGGGAATCGCTGTGGTGAACAATGTCATCCTTCAACTGGGGGAGGGGGACCAAGGGAGCAATCTTCAAAATAAAATCAGGACTCTCACATCAGAGCTGATGAAGGACTCAAAACTGATTCTCCCACAGTTCCATTTTTAGAGGATTAAAAATATAATAAAAGGGAGAAGAGCATGCACACATAAAATATTCCTTTCTAGAAACGTGGAGATTGAATGACAAGCTTGGAAGGTTTTTAAGCATTTTTTCCCCATTAGTGCACACAAGAAGGCAAGTGTTTACATTTAAGAATTAATAGACAAATCCAATTTTTAAAATGAATTTATTGAAAAATCTGCCTCTTTTTCGAGAAACATTTGTGTTGATGGAAAAAGAAATGGACTCATATGTCCTGCGCTGACAGTGCCTGAATGCAGATTGCGGGTGGTGTAAGTGGGGGTATGGGATCATCAACTCAGTCAACTGGACTTGGGGTGAGATGGGACAGGACTACGGCAACCAGTTGTCAGCCTAGTCCTTCCAGAGAGCTGTGATTCTCACCCAAGTTCATCATGTCTCACCTGAATGACTGAAGGGATTTGACCTCTGCCTCCCTCCCATCAAGATAAGTTTTCTAGGAAAAAAATAAAGACCCCTAGAGGAAGCTCTGGAATGCGGAAGAGTCATTGTGGGAGTTGATAAAATTTAGATTTTACTTATTTATTTACTTTTTTATTTGTGTGTTTTTCTGTGTGCATATGTATGCAAGCATGCGTGTGTATGTGTGCTTGTGGGTGCAGACAACTTCCAGTGCGGCTCTTCAGGAGAAGACTGCCTTGCATTTTGAGACAGTTTTGCTCATGGCCTGGAGCTAACTGAGTAGTCTGGGCCAGCTGGCCGGTGACAGCCACTTGTCTGTGTCTCCCAAGTGCTGTGATTACAAGTGTTTGTTACCACACCTGGCTTTTTCACATGGGTTCTGGGGTTTGAACTCAGGTCTTCCTGCTTACACAGTAAGCATTGTTACCAGTTGAGCGATCTCCCCATCCCAGAATTTAGATTTCTTGGTCTCTGCCTCCGAAGTCTTCCATTCAATGAGTCTGGGATGGGCATCAAGAACTTGCATTTTTTAACAAGTCCCTGCAGGTGGTGGCCCAAGGACTGAGGTGTGAAGACCTCATGCTGAGGGACTGTTTGTCATTTGTTAATTACATAATGTTTCACATACCTGCTCAAAATTCTTCAGTGTTTCCAAGTTATTTGTTGAGTGAAGTCTCAATGTCCAGTACTTTTATTTCTGGTCATTTCTGGAGAGGAGAGAGGAATTGGGAGACAGACAAGTAGATATGAGACAGACAGACAACAAAATCTCTATCATTCCAAAGTCCTGTCCAATACTAAGCTCTGAATGACTTTCCTAATGAAAATTGCATGTGTATTTCATAAAATAAATACACATGAGAGAGAAACTGGGCAGCATGGGAAATATAGAGAGGACAGGAGGCTGTTTTCTGGCCAAAGCAGATGTCTAAAAATGTGACTGAGCTATGATTAGTGAGCAGCACTTGGTGGGCATTCTGGGTGGTCACCACACTTTCATATTAGTTTTTCTGTATTGTTTCATATTTATGAGAGCCATGAAGCTCTTTTCCATGAAAAACAAGTTGAAGAAATAATCTATAATCCCATCATCCATAATCTTTACCTTAAACACCTATTTTTTCTTCTGCCTTTTCTGACATAACTAAGTTATCAAAGTGAGCTGTGTGTAACTTCCTAAATTCAATGTGAATTTTTCTGCCAAGCCCGTCTGCCCTGTCCTGACCAGGAGCATCTGCAATGAATCCATGCTAATTTGTTTTCCCCTGGTGAGGTCCTACCAAACCTCTAAGGTCATATTCTGGAAAGCTCAAGGAAGTTTTCTGTGTTAGAAAAAGATCCCATCCACAGCTCTGCTCTGAGAGCTGAGGGCCTGGCCACACTCACAGTGAACATTGGCAGTGCTTGGTTTCAGCACTGTGGCCAGTGGAGCCTGTTGAACCTTAGGCTTCTGCTCTGTAGAACAGTGAGATAAATATTTCGTGGAAGGGCTGAGGAAGTTAAAAGAATAATAATATAGTATAATATAAAAATGTAATAATATGTGAACATGCCTGACCCATAGAAAGCTGTGCTGCTCAACCGTACTTCCTGAGACAATTTAGAAAGAGAAAAGTTTTCATTTGATACATAGACTTCAGACTGTGATTGACTGGCACCATTGTGTTGGGCCTGTGACCATACAGGATATCACAACTGGAGTGACAGAGTGAAAATATATACTTCATGTCATAAGAAAATGGAGAAAAAGCAACTTGAATTTTGTGATACTGGACAATGTCTATGGAGGCAAGGCATTTGGTTTTATATTCTAATCCAAATTTCTGTGCTAAATGACATACTCCCTGAGTGTAGCACTTCCTCAAGAAATTTCTGGATGTCCGGGCATGCTGGCTCATATCTACAATCCCAGTACTCAATCCTAGCACTCAAAAAGATGAAAAAGAAAAGAAAAGAAATTGTTGAGTGTCCTGCTGTGCTCTCTCTCAAACTCCACTCTCTCCTACCTACCTCTCCAGTCTGTTCCATGAAGAGGTTGGACTTGACTGACTTTTCCTCTAAGCCTCATTTTTCTTTGTGGCCCCCTATGTTCTAACATGCTCTGACTGCATGAGTTTATAAAGCAGGAAAGGAAGCTGATATTAAAATGCCTGGAAGGAAAGGAAGTGGTTAGCAAGAAAAAAGAGGAATTAGGTGGAAACAGACGAAGGAGAAATGGAAAAACGGGAACAAGGAAACAAATAGAAACAGAGCCAGGCCCATCGGCCAAAGAGGTCCGTGCAGCCTCTCCAGAGAGAAGACAGATATTTTTCTGTATGGCTATTTCTTATGCTCACATACAATGAAGGAAAAGCCATGGTTGGAATTTTTAGTAGCTTCAAGCTAATTTAAACTTCATCGTTCTGTTTGACTAGCATTAAAATATCATATAGATTTTTCTCCAGCGGGTTTGTACATCACCACATAATTGGCACCCTCGATACCTGCTATTACTCTCTCCTGCACAATGGAGGTGGTCAAAAAGTTCAGAGGAAAAAAAATCCCCCTTCTGCATCTACTTGATTTCACAACAGAGGATGAATGTGAGATATGAATCTGGTTTTAAATAAATTATTAGCACCATATAATTTCTTGTCATATAATCGAGGGTACATTTCATGTGGAAAAAAAAGTGAGAAAATAATTTGCAAATAGGTTTCAGCATGAAAACATGCAGGAAGAGCACCTAAAACAGAACTTTCGAAGAGGAAAAATGTTTTCTAAAATATGTGTTTGCTTCCTCATTCATTTCTGATTCATTACATTTTTTTTTCCTTTAAGAAAAAAAAAAAAAAGGCACTTCTGTTGCAGGCAACTTCCCTTTATCATTGTTGCCAGTCTTTGCATTTGGGGACTCCACTGTGTTTTCAGATCAACGTCATTTTGCTTTTTGGCAAATTTGGGAGACTCAGAGGGAAGAAGATAGCCTGTGTCCAGCAGGGCTACCGTCCTGTCCAAAGTCAGATCACTTCCATGGCTTCCTAGTGTCCATCACTCTGCCTTTGGCTGTCTACTTTCCAGGAGAGGCCACCCCACTGCTTACGCTCACATACAAGGAAAGCATCACTTTCAATTTGGGGACAGAGACATGGACATGAATCGCAGCTCTACTGTCTGTGTGCACAGTCCAGTCATTGAACTTTTGTTCACACTGGATCCCTTATCTGTGGAGAACATATCTGACCCATGGAGGAAGGGTGAGGTTTCAAAGAGTAAATGACTTTGGGAGTCTCAGCACACTGCCTGGGTGCAATAGGTGCTAAATCAAAGTCCAGCCAGTCCTGTAGGGTGACAACACAGATTCCTTGGTTCCCTATTCTGTCTGATCATGAGCAGAAATCTACCCCCAGGTGACGTCTACCCTTGCTTGTTCCTCTCCTCCCAGGAACCACACAGAATAAGGCTCCTTTTCCACTTTTCCCTGGGGGGAGCCTCCTCACGCAAGCCTCATCCCTCTGGGACTCTTTCATCCCCTCACTGAGCTGCCTCACTGAGAAGACAGTGAGAATGCGGGGTAAAGAGAGCTGTCACTAAACCTCAGCCGGAAATCTCTGTCCATGTAAGATGGAAAGGTTTGGGGGTGAGATGTGGGGACATACCAGCTCTAGAGACCCAGTCAAGGGATCTGCTAGAGGAAACTTGCAGTTGCACAAGTGTCCCCTTACACACTTTGGTCTGTAGCAGCTCCCTCCGTCAAGCATTTGCTACTAATGAATTATGAAACACACCTAAAAACAAACTGCAAAGATATACAATGACTCCTTTAAATTGATTAATAAATACAGTACTAACCAAATGTTGATAAATAAACCTCTCATGCTATTAGTTTGAGTCATCTAGATGGGGCACCATAGGAGAACATAACAAATGACCCATTATCTGAGCTGCTAAGGACATCCTGAGAACCTTTACCCCACTTAGCTAGTTCCCGTAACTCCAGACCGGTTGCTGACTTAGTCTCCTCCTGGTAAACCTATCTTCCTGCTTCCAGGCCTACCTGCCTCTAAGCCACAGGCTTCAGGGGTATTTTCTAAATGCCAACTTCAACATAGTACTTTTCTATTTAAGATTCTTTCCTAGATCCTGATGATAGTCTGTGTCCAGCAGGGCCACTGCCCTGTCCAAAGTCAGATCCCTTCCATGACTTCACAAATAAAGCGCAATTCACACCCTTCAAGTCAAGACCTGATTGCAACTGAGACTTCACCCCTGGCGTCCTCCCACCTGCCGTCTTCACTGTAAGGTCTTGCTTCTAGCCTGACTTAGTACATACCACTTACCATAGGGAAAAGCCCTTCCGTCTGGAAAATTTCTGTTCTTTACATCTTAGGTCAAATGTCCCTTTTCCTTGGTCCTCTTTCTCGATTCAGCAGGTGCTCTTCAAAGCTCCCTGTTCTCTCCCAGCACATAGTGCAGACTTCTGCATTAGAATTCAATGCATCATAGCCTGTGGACTTTTCCTCTGTTTGACTCTTAAGTTCTCTGAGGCGGAAATCCTTTTCATTCGCGTTTGCCCTCATGCCTGCTTACCGTTTGGAGGTTTGGTTTGGTTTTCGTCTGTTAGAGATGAGAAGATCATGTAACAGATTAGAAAATTGCGACTGTGTGGAAAAACGGGTTGCTTTTCTAGAGAAGCATCTGTCCTGGGAGGCATTGTCTTTGATGCTTAAGAGTTCACATTGCATTTAATTTTCCCCAAGTCTGTGATGGATACATCTTGGTACCACTTTATCTAAGAGGCCATGGATAGTTGGTGACTTGTTAAATAGCCCAGGGTAAGCTGTGTTAAACCTGTTCAACAGGCCTGGAGTCTTGAATTCCCTATCCTGGGTTCTCTCCATCTCTCTTGCCTTCAGATTCCTGGGATACTCTCCCTAGTTCCATAGGAATGTCAGGGCTTTCTGTGCTGTGTGCTCCACCTGCATCCATTTCTTTGATTGTGCCTGTTTCTAGTTATCCTTGCCTTCAACCTGATACCTATTGCCAGCACACACACACACACACACACACACACACACACACACACACACACACACACTTCCAAAGCCCAAATATGTGGGCAGCTGTCCTCCCAGAAAGGAGAAGAAAATCTAACACAGGGTGCCTGCCTGTCACTACCCAAGTCCCAGGGTGAAATATGTAGCATGAGTTTCCACGGGCCAAGTGTTTATCAGCCTTTGAAGGCAGAAAATCAGTAGCTCCCTTTGGAACTGCTTTACTTATAAAAACTTTTCCAAGAAAAACTCCAAGTCCCATAGTCAAAGCATACTCTTTCCACGATGTTTGGAATAAATTCTATAGACCCATAATGTGACTTTTCTGGGGGACGAGTTGATTATGTGATTGCAAACAATTTTGTTCATTTAACTGTTCATTAACATAAAAAGATGAAAAATTCTTATAACATATTTTGCATAGATTTAGGACTTAAAGAATTTAATCAAAAGTAAATATAACCTTGAAAATTAAGCAATTAAATATTAGAGAATTAAACACTAGACTAGCATGATTAATAATTGTGGGTATTTTGTTTCTTTCTTTTCTAGGGGAAGTCCTTCATGATTAAAACCTTAGAAGATCATTAGGGATATAGTTAGAGGTAACTCAGTTCCCAGTGTCTAATGGGAGGGACAGGCACAAAAAAAGCTAGTCCTATGAGTGATCTGTTTACAGACAGAAGATGGGAAGGCAGAGCACCCCTAAGAAGAGAAGTTGGAGAAAACTTGCCAGGAAGTAAGAAAACCGAACTTCATAGCTGTAGGGCAAGCAAAATAGCTTTAGCATAGGACCTGGTGGCGCTGCTCCTGGTCCTGTGAGCTCCTGAACACCTACTGTGTCAATCCCCCTTGCTATCCCTAAGCCTAACACAGCACCTGGGCATCATAGACCTCCAATAGATGTTTGCAGAATGAATCGTGGTGTCTAACATTTCTTGAATGTTTACTGTATCAGGCTTGTCTAAGTAATACATATATATGTACTTTACATATGTGCATATATATATATAATTTCATCATAACCTTATAAGGTTGATGCATTCATTATTGCCATCTACGAGGAAGAAGCTGAGGAACAAAGTTTAAATAATTTACTCAAGGCTACATAGGGAGTAAGTGGTCTAGAAAGTATTTGCTCCCATAGAGAGTGATCTCAATGTTCATGCAGTTGGAGAATCCCAGGGCCTAGTTAACAGAAATATGGGCATTACATGAACGTTGAACCCTCTTGATTCCCTGCCAGAAAAGGGGAAGCAGGGTACCAGGAATAAATGTTTTGGAGGGGTACAGCTCCTTTAGAGGGAATAGCTTGTTTTGCACCAGAAAAACAGTTCAATACTTAATTTAGTCATCTCAGTAGCCTGATGTGCTAGGTAATGGTACTCCCACAGAGAAAGCTGGGATCAGGAAGATTAAGAGCTTGTTTTAAGCCACAAAGCTAATAAACCGCAGAGTCATGCATCTTTTCCTTCTGTCACTTAAAAAGTATAGTTCCTGGATTATTCTTGCCTCAGAGATGTGGCTCAACCTCCCTCCCTCATCTTGTCCTGAAAGCATCCCAGCAGAGATTCTCCTCGTCTGAACCCAGATCAGAACAAGCTAAGTAGAGAGTGACAGCTAAGTAGAGAGTGACATTGCTCTACTGAAAAGAAGGAGTCAGTTTAAAGGAAATTTGCCGGATACAGAGGCAAACGCTCAGAGAGACAGGAAGAACAGAACTGAGCTGCTACCTTGGGGCTGAATACTATCCAGGCCAAGAGGTCTAGAAATAAGAAGCTTAGCCTGTACTGTGATCACAGAAGAGTTCATCAGAGGGTTACCTTTCCATACAGTGAAGATTGTTCTCTGTTTTCAGCTCTTAGGGAGGCCTGATTCCCCAAACTTCATTATATGACCACATCCCAGTTCAAGGTATGCCATGACCTAGTTCAGCCAGTCCACTCATAATCCTGGGAGTTTGAACTTGGAGTAAGGGTCAAAGAAGAGCAAGAGGATCTTAGGTTCCTCCAGATCCCCAGTCATTTTCTGAGCTCCTACAGCAAGAGGGCTGATTGGTACATGGCCCTCAGGTAGGGTTCTTTCTTGCCCAACCATGTATGGGCAGGCAAACTTTGGTCATTATAAGAAGATGAAAAGGTCAAAAGAATCTGTTGCACATTCAGATTCTACTTGGTTTTCTTTCCAGGGCCAGAGAGAATGCCTTTAAGGTGGTACGTGGAACTGAAGGAGTTACATACACATTCGGGTTCTGTTCCCATGATTTCCAACTGCTAAGCTGACCTCAATCTGTGGGTTCCATTTGGAGCTAGCATCCCTCACTCCTGGAACTCTGTGCCTAGTTCACTCAGATGTTTCTGTTCCAGTTTTAGAAAATTGCCCTTCTTGGTGCCTGAGTCAATAGCCCTTAACTCCCTCTGGCCAACAGAAGACCTTCAGAGAATCTGACCTTGCAAAGCCTACCCATTTCCAGCTCACATATGTCTCTCTTAGGATGAACTGAGTTTAACCATGGCAGATGTCTGTAAATGTTCCAAATCAGAGGCTGGAGAGATGGCCAGTTCAGAGCGCTGGCTGCTCTTGCAGAAGACCAGGGTTTGGTTCCCAGTACCCACATGGAGGATAACAACTTTCTATAACTACAGTTTTAGAGTATCATGCCCCCTTCTGACCTCCACAGGCATTGCAGAACATGGGTGCACTTATGTACATGCAGGCAATACACTAATACATATACAATTTAAAAATAATATTTTTAAAAACCTTCCAAATCAGGAGAAAAAGACCTAGGTTGGAGCTTTCTTTACTTCTTAGTAGCTGTTTGATGTTTTCTCTCCAAACCCCAAACTTGGTGCTGTAAAATGGGCTTAAAATACACAAAAAAATTCAATTAAAAAGGGGCTGGAGAGATGGGTCAGCGGTTAAGAGCACTGACTGAGAATCCAGGTTTGATTCCCAGCACCCACATAATGGCTACAAACCGTCCTTAACTCCAGTTCCAGGGAAATCTGAAGCCCTCTTCTGACCTCTGTGGCATTGCACGACATGGGTACATTCACATACATGCAGGTAATACACTCATACACATAAAATAAAAATAATAAATAAAATATTTTTAAAATTCAATTAAAAAAAAAAAACTGGAAAAAAAATAGCACCAACCATGGGGTTTTTCGGAAGCTTGGGTGAGACAGTACATTTAAAACACTCAGGTGTTCAGTCAATGCCCCTCTGCTCAAGCTGGGATCATGCATCTCTTTTTTGTATTGTTGATCATGACACCAGAGAAACACCTTGTTGATGCCTTTGAATCTCTCCCATGACACTATACTTTGCTGTGATTTCATAAGTGCTCTTTCACTGGCTCTCTAAGTAGTTCTTCTGAGAAAGGCTGCAAAAGAATCATGGTTGTTCTGATTTCCACCTTTTCTAGATGTTTAACTACAAGCAAAGCTGCTTATGAGAAGGGACTACTCCACACTTAGACAGGGTCCCATTCACTGATTCTCCAACTTACCCATAGTATCGGGGTGCATGTGTGTGTGTGTATGTGTGTGTGTAATTTGTTTGTGGTGCTGAGGATCATAGTCAGGCCTTATGAATGCTAAACTAGTATTCTACCAATGATCTATATCCCCAGCCTTCATTTTACATTTATTTTGAGACAAGGTCTTACTAAGTTACCCAGCATAGCCTTGAGCTCGTTCTGCAGTTAGCAATCCTCCTGTCTCAGCCTCCTGAGTAGGTACATTACAGGCCTGCCCCATCAGGCCCAGCTAACAACCATGGTTTGAGATATCTCCTTGACTCCTACTTTGTTCCTCTCAGGCAGACCTGTGAAGTGTTCTTCATTCATACCATTGGAAATCCACTCTTATCTCTCCACACGTGTTCACTGGCACCAGCCCACCTTCATATATTACCACTGGTGACCCAGGTTCATCCATTTAGATGGCTCTCCAAAGAGTTAATGCCTCTTGCAAGCCTTACTCCCTTATAGTTTGTACACATTTTATTTCTTTCTAATTATCTATGTACTGAGCTTATGTATTGCTATGGCACATCCTCATGATCATTCCCTCTTCAGAAAACAAACACATGAGCTGTGATAGCTCTGGGCTCCTGTGCTCAGTGAGGTTGGAAACACTCTACAGAAGATAGGGTCTCTGCACTCCAAGGCCTCGGTCTCTAGTGGGCAGTATCTGGCATTAACAATGGCCCTGGGCTACTTTGTACTGCAGACTCAGATTCATCTTTGTTTCTGCATCCGTGGTGCATGACTATATTATTTCTCCTCTATAGATTTCAACATTTTCTTCTGTGATCCTAAAATAATTATATCTGCCTTGATTAATTCCCATGGTAGTTGTGAAGATCCAAAGATATGTGAATATATTTTAAAAAATTATAAAGTAACATACAAATGCATGATGTTCATATTATTAAATTTGATGCTAATCAAAGTAATTGGATAGGAACTGCAATGATCCTGAGAAATGAACCATTTTTAAGTATTGGTCAGATGTCAGCATTAACCAGTTAATCCCTAAAGTTCTGACTTCGTGAAAATAATTTGGAAATACTAGCTGCTACTGAGGCAGAATTTAGATTTTAGAAGAAATATTCAAGCAGTATGAAATTGGATCTTCCTCTGCCACACTTAGTAACATAGTAACACTACCATACTTAGGGAGACTCACATGTTCCTCTCTCTCTCTCTCTCTCTCTCTCTCTCTCTCTCTCTCTCATCTCTTTCTCTCTCACACACATTTGCATGAAGAAATATTACCCAACTATGAAATAACAGGATATTCACATCTATATTAGAAAAGGAATTTACTGTTCTCAGCATGTAGCAATGATGGATTCCATCTGTGATACAACCAAAAGGTAGTGCTGTTGTCTCCACTCTACAGCTGAAGACAATGACACATAAGTATACAACCTGCTTCTAGTCACACTGTTAGTAGATGATAGAATAGGATTCACACTCATCTCTATATTCCCAACATCTCTAGGTTTTCCACCACCCTGTTGCCTCTCAGATGCTCATTTTTTGGTTGATGTCTCTGTATATGCCTCATGAAGTCCACAGTACAGGGTTAAAATAAAGATTCCTGGGCTCTGGTCTTTTTTTGATTCCTCAAAAAAAAAAAAAATCTATGTGCTTAATAGATGTCCCAGGAAACTGTGAATAGTTGTCAGGGTTTAGTACCACACCATGCTGCTGTGTCCAATGTGGCACTGGAGAAAGGATCAAAAGTGATGGTAACTTCCCAAGAGGATAAGACATGTGTGAGGATATTTGAAAAATCCCCCCCCTGACATACACACACCCCTCTTCCCTACTCAACAATACAAGAAACTACTTCACTTACAATCCAGCCTCTATTTCCTTGTACAGCTCAAGTGCCTAGAACAGCATCTCATGTAAACCAGTGGCTATAAATATTTGCTAAACGGGTGAATGAAATTCATTCGTTTACTTGGCACAGAGATGAGCATGCAAATAGATTAGAAAAATAGGTCTCTGGTTCTATGTTCCATAATTTCTGTGTAATTTTTTTTAAATGGTTAATGCCTGGTGCAGATGTTCTAATTCAGCAACATGTGGGCCCTTTTCATAGCTCTGTAAGCTTTCTCCTGAAATTGTTAATGAAAGTTGGAGAGAAACACACCATAGTTCAATTCAGATTTGGACCCCTCAGTCCCTTTGGCTCACTTCCTCAAAATTCATGAATTCAGGAGGAGCTTGACAACTCTCTGAATGGAACAACTGTGGCAAAGCAAATTTATGAATCCAATCACAAACGGACAGAAGTGATTTCACTGGTTTGATGGATGTGCCTCAACAAATCCCTGCCTCTCTCCAAAGCTGGGGGCTTGGAGGAAGTTTGAAGAGACGACATGAGAAATCTATTTGTGATTCAACATGGGTCCCAAGTGCAAGGGCCCAGGGGTGGGGAAGGCAGCAGTCTGTACTCATTAGCATCTCCAACATCTGTCCTCCCTTTCAGCCACATCCACGGAGGCCTGCTGACCACAATATGTCACCAGATCTAAAGCTCAGACGTTCCACATGAACAGTGTTTGAGTGTGAGTATCAGGGTAAGCCCAAGCCTTACAGAACAAAAGGTAATTGAGGTGGGGGAAACAGAGTATAGTTAGTAAACCCTCCAACAATGGCTATCAGGTTACTAAAGGAATCAACATCCCACAGGGTTAAATTTCATGCTGTGATCAATCTTATTCCAAACTCACACATGCTTAGGGTCCTAAGTTGTATGTATGTATGTATATATGTATGTATGTATGTATGTATGCATGTATGTATACCTGAGTTCACTTAACCTGTCTCAACCTTGCAGGTTCACCCACACTTAGCCTTTGTCATCCAGGAACAACCAGCACAGCACGATGTCTTTAAATCCTCATGATAAGGTTAGAATCTAATTATACATATCTGACAAATGGAGATGCTCATGTTCAAAGAAATTATATTAATTTATCCAACCATACAGAAGGATTCTGCTTCCTCCAGAGTCTGAGATGCTTCTCACCCATTATCATTCTTTGGACTGTACCACCGTGGGAACACTTCGCCTCCACAAGTTTCAGTCTTTCAAGTTTGACTTTTCTGCTCCTCTTCCCAAGTCCTTACATCCCTTAGCTCAACCTGGGCACCTACACAAACCCTTCCTGGTGTGTCTTGGAGCCTTTGCTCTGCGAATGTGCCTCAAATGTAGCATTTGGTACTCCATCTACAAATACAGGTTTCTTAGCTTCTGGCTATGCTGCTCAAGAGTTAGAGTTGTTTCCAATGCTCCTGGAATTGCTGTATGATGGAAAGCAAAGGAGAGAGAGGGTAGCCTCTGGTAGAGTGCACTAGGACATACAGGACAGTAGCAATATCGGACAGTTAGTGAGGTGACAGGGTCTTTGAGGTACATACAAACCAAAAGAAGATTCTAAGTAACACAGAGTTCCAGGCCTGAATGGTTTGCTGTCTTCTTAGCTTTTCTTTTTCTTTTAAATTTTTTTATTTATACTTTTTATTTTATGTGTACGCGTGCATTGCCTGCATGTAGGTAAGTGCACCCATGTTGTGCAATGCCCGCGGAGGTCAGAAGAGGCTGTCGGCTCCCTTGGACTGGAGTTAGGGACAGTTGTTAGCTGCCATGTGGGTGCTGGGATTCGAACCCAGGTCTTCTGCAAGAACAACCAGTGTTCTTAACCACTGGGCCATCTCTCCAGCCCCTCTTTTTCTTTTTTTGTACTCTGACTCTGCAGGTACAAAATGAAGAAAATCGTCCTTACAAGACAGAACACAGGTGATTGTTAAGATGAAGCACAAGGGCTGAAAGGCCCATTGCCTAGTGCTTAGGTGATTCCATGATTTCCTTGGCCCATACTTTAAAAAAAAGCAACCAAAAACCAGTTTCTAGAAAGCTCCTTGGTGAGGAGCAGTTCCAGAGAACAGATTGGGTCTCTCTCTCTCTCTCTCTCTCTCTCTCTCTCTCTCTCTCTCCCCCCCCCCCCCAACCTTCCCACTGATCCCGCAATAGTGCCCAAAATGTGGAGCTTACTGACCTTTGGTCAAAATCACATTCGGAGAACTTTCTAAAGAGTAGAATGCAGTCTCCTTTCTGTGAGCACTTAAGGACCAGAATCTTGAAGCTCAGGAAGGAAAGTCCCTTGATGTCACAAATCCCAGGAAACTGCTGTGCTTATGGGTGTCAGAACCTTCCCACTGATCCCGCAATAGTGCCCAAAATGTGGAGCTTACTGACCTTTGGTCAAAATCACATTCGGAGAACTTTCTAAAGAGTAGAATGCAGTCTCCTTTCTGTGAGCACTTAAGGACCAGAATCTTGAAGCTCAGGAAGGAAAGTCCCTTGATGTCACAAATCCCAGGAAACTGCTGTGCTTATGGGTGTCAGCTGGCCCTTCTGCTGTCCTGTTTTTATAGCTGAGGTATCCTGACTGGGCTCAGATCAGGGAAACTGAGGAGGTTTCTCTGTGTTGAAAGGGCTCTTAATCAGGTTTAATGATTAATGGAAGGTGAAGGAACCAGCTGGGCCTGTCTGTGCACTTGGGCTGTCTGCATTATTTCCCAAAGCCCCAACAACAATGCTGTGGACAGAAGGTTATCTCCCTCAATTCCTTTGAGGTGGAAACTCAGAGATCCTAAGTGACCGCCTCAAGAGTACACAGATCCTGAAATTAGATCTGTCAACAACGCTGTGCTTCCTCCTTTATCATGCCGGCCCACGTGAGAAGGGCTAACAGGGAAAGAAAAGAATATTCAGGGATTCTGATTAAGGGCGGGGAATATACCGAATGAGATCTGCTCTGAGTGCCAGACTCAGGCTACAAAGTCTTGTTGCATCTGCCCCTCAGCCTTTGCTTCTGGAAAACCATTGTCAGGTCCTGAACACCTGGTCTCCCCCTGCTTAGAACCAAAGAAGGTTACTCATAATTAACTTTGCAACACAATTCATTGGCATGAGAAGGATATTCTTCAATTGTTTCACAATACATAGCAAATGGCTCATTAATCAGAAACACATCAACCTGAGCCCAGACACTAATAACTTGAGGGAGACTAATGAGTTGGCATCACTGGGGACCCAACAACAGCCACGCACTCATTTTCAGAGAAACCTGTGGTGCTTGGACTTAAAAGATGAGTGGTCACATGAGGGATGAGGGGTGAGGCTGGGCAAGAAGAAAAGGAGGAGGAGAGGGAGGAAGAAGAGGAGGAGAGGGAAGAAGACAAGGTGAGGAGGCAGAGGAGGAGGAGAACGAGGAGAATGAGGGGAAGGAGGAGGGGGAAGGAGCTCCTGCAGGCATTCTCCCAGTATGTAGGAGAGGAATGAAAAGGGATCACAGAACCGTGATCCCTGGCCTAAGAAACAGAGCCAAGGACCGGACCACCTTGGGACATGAAGTATATTCCAGAAACAAAAACACACCAACAAACAGCAAAGAAGCTAAATCCAAGACCTTCACATAGTCACGGGCTTTCAGCTTGCAGTATGGCATCCCTGGGCCTAGTTAGGCAAGAGTATAAAGATAAATAAAGGCCCTCCCCATTCATGCTCTGATGTGTTTCAAGTCACTAAGCCCATCTTCATCCCGTATCTTTCACTCACCTGTCTGATCATAGCTTCAGCTGTCGACTTGGCACAAATCTAGAGTCACATGGGGACAGGGATCCTCAACAGAAGAATTGTCTCATCATCTTTTCCTGTGGCTTTGTCAGTAGGGCATTTGCATAAATTCAAATGATGTAAGAGGGCCCAGCTGCCTGTAGGCAGCGCCATCTCCAGGCAGATGGGCCTGAACTATGTGAGAAGGGCAAGCCAGGGGGAGCAAGCCAGTGAACAGTGTTCCTCCACGGTCTCTGTGCGGTTCCTTTCTCCAGGTTCTTGAGTTCCTACCTTGGCTTCCCTCAGTGATGGACTGTAAGTCAAATCACCCCTCTCCTCCCTGAAGTTGCTTTTAGCCATGGTGTTTGTTATAGCAACAGAAAGCAAGCTAGAACATGTTCCATCATCCAATCAGTAATCATCATTAAGAATCTCAACCTTGGGCTGAGTGGCATCAGGTAAACATGACACCAGGTTGTAACTGACTGCAGTGCATTCTAGATCTTTCATGTTTGGTTCCCAGTGCCTACTGACTGGTAGGAGACTGCTGAGTGTAATCTCAGCTTTCTTCATCACCTTCCTAGTCCAGACTAGGAACACAAAACCCATCCTTTCCTCTAACTCAGAATTAAGGCACCAGCCTGATATAGGCCTTAGAAGAACAAGAGGATCAGAAAAGGGCTTGGGGGCTACAGCAGAAAGGGCTGGAGCTTGGCAAGGAAATCTCAGAACTCAAGAGGAGTCACTTGGAGAATCAGCAGAAGGTATTGGCCAGTTCAGTGAAGACTTCTTTCAGTAATGTGGAAGGGTAAGATGCTGACTGTGCTTAGCACTCTTAGGACCAAGGCTTTTACTTTATTTTGAGTGACAAGACTTAATCATAAGAGTGATTCTGAGATGGAACCAAATCTAATCAGCCTGTATATCTCAGAAAAAAATTATATCTACTTAAGGTATACAACATTCTGTTTTTTATACACATCGAGTGAAACTTTTATAATAGTCAAGCATATGTACTGTCAAGTAGTTAACTCTGGAGTATTCTTTCATAAGTTACTGTCTTTCTATTCTCTAAGTACTAAGAGCACGCATGCCCTGTCCATGGCCTTCAGCCTCTCTTTTCCAACCTCCTCTTTTAAGGATGTAGGACTGCTCCATCTCTTCTTTCTCCACCTTCAGGTAAAGCATGGAGTAGCTTCCCCTAGCTTTTATTATAGCGACTCTTAAAACAATGGAGGTATTCTTCATGGTGTGTTCCTTGCTTGTCTTTGGGTTCATTCTTTTCCTCTGTCTTCTTGGAATCTTTGTCTAGCCCTATGAATACATTCTGTCGTTTCTCACCCCCAGCTTTGTAACACGGGAGGCAGGTTTACAGATGAGGAAACGGGCTCAGAAAGATTAGTAACACTCACAGTTACATATCACTAACAGGGAGACAGAATTTGGGGGGCTGTCTTTATGTAGCCTGTCTTCTCCTCCATGGAGTCTTTAGGATCAGATAGGATGAAGGGAAGGAGAGCCCTATGCTTGTGTCTTTACTCTGCTGTGATCCCTTTCCTTATAGGACATGTTGCTGAGGGAGCGCCCTTGACTTTGAACCATACTTTCCTTTTGAAAATGCATATGGACATCTGAGAGGAAGTGACACAAACATCTCCAAGTATGGAGGTTCAAGAGCTGAAAGGCAATGACTTCTAGATGCAGTCAGCTAGGAGCGATCGTGCTGCCTTTCAATACTCGCACATGTCGTCATGCCCTTCCCTCATCACTTCCCCCTTACCAAGTCGTGTGGACCACAGAAACCATCACTGCATCCCTTTGGGCTTGACCCAAAACAAGATGCTCTCAGCGGGGTGTCTGCCTTTGTGCCAGAGGAAATATTACTGAGACAGAGAGCAGGTCACTGGTGGGTGCCTCCGAAACAATTGAAACAGAAGCCAAGCAGATCCTGTCGGAGGCCTGGGTACAGAAGTGCAAACCAGAATGAGCTTAGTGTCCGAGCAGGAGTGGGGAAGATCAAAGCAGCTCAGGAAACAGCACAGGCAAAGACCACGGCAGAGGAGCGGCTCCTGCCCCAGTGGAAATGCAAAGTGCAGCGCAACCCCTCCAGCTCACATCTGATTCTTTGAGCCCCATGTGCTCGTTAAAGTACTTAGCTGCTCTGTGCTTGGCACAGCCATATCCATGGTATTTCATTTAGCCATTAATAAAAGTACTGTGAAACTGGGGCTGGAGGGATGGCTCGGTGGTTAAGAGCACTGGCTGCTCTTGCAGAGGACCTGGGTTTGATTCCCAGTCACATGGTGGCTAACAACCATCCATAACTCCAGTTCCAAGGGATCCACCCCCCTCTTCAGTTCTCCTTGGGCATTGCATGACACAGGTGCACCTATCCACTTGAAGACAATACATTCATACACATAAAATAAAAATATTCAATGAAATATATATTTTTTAAAGTTTTGTGAAACAGTCCCTTGTGCAGTCGTGACCTCCTCTCACCGTCCTCCCCTCCCCTGGCCCTCACTCACTCTGCTCCACCCTATTGGCCTCCATTCTGTGCCTCAAACACTCCAATCTCATTCCTACCTCTCAGGGCTTATGCATTTGATGTTGCCCCTGTCTGGAATATGTTTAGAGCAGATAGTCTCCTTCCCTCCGTCAGCCATGGTGACATGTACCGTCTTCTCAAAGAGGCCTGCCCTAAGAGTGCCAGGAGAAATTCCAACTTCCTAGCCATAGCATTCCACATCTACCCTATTTTCTCTTTTACTCTGCAGGAATTACGGGTATATGATAAATCTTCTTTATTTTCCTCTTGTTATTTACACTGTTCTCAAGAGCCTAAACTCCTTTGAGATAGATAGACTTATGGGCCCAGAATTTTGAACAACATTTGGTATAGATCAAGAAATAGATGTTATGCCAGGCCTGGTGGTGTATGCCTTTAATCAGCACTTGGGAGGCAGAGGCAGATGAGCCTCTGGGAGTTCAAGACTAGCCTGGTCTACACAGCAAGTTCCAGGCCAGCCAGGGCTACATAGTAAGTCCTTCCCCCAAAATAATGTGCATTGAATAGATGAATAGGGATCATTTTAATCATTTCTATCATGAGAAACTGAGGCTCAGAGAGCCTTTGGCCTGTGGGCATCTATCTAGATGGCATTAAATCCAGATCAGAACTGACCCTGCCCAGCTTCAGAGAAGCTGTATCCTGTCACATCTAGAGCACTGTGAGGGAGGGACAGGCGTGGGACTGCATTGAACTGAGCTAACAAGAAAAGGAAGCTGGGATGCCCCCTTGAGCTAAGTTTGAAGAATCAGGACACAGTTCTTCCAGTGGAGTCTTACACTCTGTGCTAGGAGGCAAAGCTGAGACTTAGGGAGCAGTTAATTGGCTAGAAAACCCTTTGCTCACTGGTGTAGGATGAACCTGAGACAGGAAGGAAGGTGGATATTCAGAGAGACAACTTGAAGGACAGTTCTGCAAAAATTAAACAGGGGCTGGGTTTACAAGTCAAGATAATTTGACTCTGGACCTGCTCCGCATAATTACTGGTTTTATCAGTCAGCTTTGTAAAATGTTTAATATAGGCGTGGCTTTTTTTCTGAGCACTTTCAGTTCACCAGACGTCAAACAGGACCAGACATGAACGATTTCACTCCTTCCTTGACGTCACTTGTCTATCGTCTGCCTTGTTTAACACATAACCAATTAGATACGCAAAGTATTTGAGACATTTTCCCATGGCCCACAAATGAGGTCCTAAGACCCTTAGCACATGCCCCTTCCTTTGACCCTCTGTCTTTTCTTGGTCTTGGACTTCTCCTGCCACTTGGGAAAGTCCATGTCAGGCTTCTGATTACCTGGTGAGAGCTGACCGACAGCCAGGTTCATGTGCTCACCTAACAGGCCAGGCCTCATGCTGTCAACTTAACTTGGGGGTCTGAGCACATGCACAGCCCCTGCCAGACCAACAATTGATTTTCTCCACATATGTATAAATATTAGGAATTCCCATGACAGGAGCCAGGAGATTTTCCCTGTGAAAAATCACAGAAGACCTTCCTTTGAATTCTTCCCTTTTCACAGTGAAAGGAAAGGCTAGAATCATTCCCAATATGGCTTTGGGACAGGACACACTGGTGACAACCAAGTGCTTAGCCTAGCTGTGGAGGGCATTCCCTTGCTCATAGTGCAAAACTGACATGTCTGGATTCTGGATGAATGAGAAGTTGTGATTATTTGGATAGTAGCTGATGGAAGTGTTTGCTCTGACTATGAAGGAAGTGTTTATGGGACATGCAAGAAATATAAACAACTAGAGGGGAACACTGCATGCTTGCTGTTAGCACTGTTATTTACATGTGATGCTGTCTTCATATGAAAGCAAGTCCCCTCAGGAATTTATACGTTAGCTGGTTGCCATGAGAACTTGAAAGACTTTAGATGAGATTTCTTTAAAAATATAGATTGGTTAAGCATTCCTACCTATTTATGCATTCATTCTTTTACTTAATAAATGTTTCTTAAACATTTAGCTTGTGTTAGGGAAGGTATAAGACACGCAAAGGACAATAGAGAACGGAGCCCCCTGACTTGTTGAGGGAGCCCGTCTTGTACTCCAGGGAGCTCTGTTCTGGTTGGACAGCTCACTTCAGAAGCAGAGTAAAGGCATCTTAGGAAGCCTACTGGAGGAAGGCAGGCATCCATGCTCACTCAAGACACAAGAAACAGTGTCCTAGGCTGCACATCCACTGGTACTCAGGCCCTCTGAAGATTTACTTCTAATACCGGAAACATTTATGTTCAAATCCTCACCCTGCCTTTTAATGGCTATGTGACACAGACAAGTTGCATAACCCCTGTGAACCTTGGCTGCTTTAGCTGCAAAGTAGAGTAACTAATGTGAACCTCACTGCTTTTTATGGATAGGATGCTAGACATAAAACTCTTGTTCTAATTAGGAAAATAGTGGTCAAGAACAGTGACTGCTCTTGCAGAGGCCCCGGGTTCAGTTCCCAGCACCCATATGGCAGCTAACAGTTGTCTGTAACTCCAGTTCCAGAGGATCCAATGATATATATTTTTTTTTAATTTGTGGACTATAAAAAATTAACAAAGCAATAGGGAACCGTGGTCAGCATCACTGAAAAGATTGGGAACATTTGGTATTTCCCATGAAAACTGAGGCATCCCAGAGGAAGAAGATATTCTTGACATTTGTATAGAAATAATTTTTAAAGTTTTTTAAAAGCTACATTTCTTTTCCGTATTTTCTTCATACCCACACATACAGGCTTTCTTTAGTTCTCCAAATTCCACCTTGAGGGATATGGTCACAAGTCACTCTTTTTTCTGGGTCCTTGACTCCTTGGAGGACCCAGTTGGATTATAGAGCTCTAGGATTTCCATTTCTCGCTGTGTTGGATTGTTCTCTGTCTTGTTTGGATGTGATTTTTTTTCCTTAACATCCCTGAAGATCACTGTTTTCCCCTCTCCAGGTTCAAGCTTCTGCTCTCTGGGAAGCATTCCACAGAAGAGCCCTGTGGTGCTGTTTGCTCAATTCCAGTTCCCATTCCTCCTTGTCAAGCTCTGGCCAAGGGTTCCTCGCTCATCTCCCAGTGTGCTCCAGCATCTAAGTCTGTTCCAGGACCTGGCCAGCTAACCACCCTTCCCTTGTCAGCTTGGTCACTGAAACCAAGTTTCTTCTTCATCCAGCGGAACAGCTTTGGGCTTCTCCAGAATATTCATGACAGATGGCTGGAATACTGTCCTTCTCTATGGTGACATCTGTAGAGGAATTTCCTCAGAACTTCCCCCAGAGCACACACCCATGCATGCAGAGAAATACATGCACTTGCATTCAAGGTGCATATGCAAGGTAGGTCTGTCCTTTTAGTAAGGGCAATGGATGGTAAAGTGGTTAAACCTTGGTGTGTGAGGAGCACAGTGTGTGAGATGGAATGGAGAGAGTGCTGAGGAGCTGACAGTAGTGGGCCTCCCGGGGCCATCAGATACACTGGCTGTTGAACACAAACACTTCACGTTCGGTGATTTGTTCAGAGGTGTGCACATGCTTTCACTCCCTCCTCTAATACTATCTGCTCTTTGCTTTCTGCTGCCCATTACATTTCTCGGCAAGAAGACAGATACCGAATGAAAAAGCAAATTGCACAGTTACTTCAAGGATGCATTTTATTTTGATTTTCATGAAGTCTTTATTTCTATCCAAAATAAACCTGAAATCTTCATCCTTCTCATTCTCTCTTCCAGATATTTAGCGGCGATTCATACATGGGCACAATGGGCCTGGGAGGTTTGTGGTAGGAATGTCTTTAATTGGCCTTCCCTGAAAAGGCTCTTGGACCTTTCCCATGTGAGTCAGGCTGGAGTCTGGAGAGAATGCTCTAGGCATCCACAAACCTTGGGGAGTTGACCCACATAAGATGTGCTTCCTCCCAAGTGAGAGCATACCCTTCCTGCAACCAGCTCCTCAATATCTGGAGTGGGGTTTCAGCCCTAAAATGCAGGAATCGGAACACAAGAAAAATGCTCTTCAGCCATCAGAGAAATACAAAGCAAAACTACATGGAGAATCCATCTCGCTCTGCTCAGAATGGTTCTTTTCAGAAACAAAACCAACCAACACAAACCAAACAGAACTTTATGCTGGTGAAGACATAAGGAAAAAGAACCCTTATGCACTACTGATGGGGATCCAAGTAAGCACACTTACCATGAAGTCAATCAACATGGAGGTTCTGCAAAACTTAGACAAGGATGTTGTATCAGCCACTGTTCTGTTGCTGTGATAGAAACACTGACCCAAGCAGTTTATAGAAGGAAGAGTTTATTTGAGCTTACAGTTCCTGGGGAATTACAGTCTGTCATGGCGGGGAGGCATGGTGGCTGGAGGTGGCTGGAGCAGGAGCAGCAAAAACTGAGCTCTCACATCATCACACAGGCACAGGAAGCAAGAGAGCGACTGGAGATCTGGCAAGAACTTTCTAAGCCCACCCTCAGTGACGTGCTTCCTCCAGGATAGCCACACCTTCTAAAACCTCTCAAAACAGTGCCACCATCTGGGGACAAAATGTTCAAACACTTGGAGCCTATGGGGGACATTTTCATTCAAACTATTACAGATGTTGAAGGATAAATGTCTCAACTTGGAAAGCTCCAAGCTAAGTTGAGAAAGCCCTAACCTGGAAACTGCAGCATCTGAGGAAGACATTTGCCAGCACTGATTGTCCCAAACCCTCAAACAGAACTGTAGAAAAATGCCTTCTGTTTTCTCTTCAAACTCCTTAAAACTCAGGCCAACTGTGCACCAGTGCAGTTTCCATCCCATGGAGAAATTTTTGCCCCTTCATTGTTCTAATAACGAGCAAGCTGCTTCTGTTGAGGTCAGTCTCATTGCTCATTCATTTTCACACAGCCCTGGTCAATCCAGATCTAACAAATGCAGGGTATGGTCTAACTATACCACTCTTGGGTATATACTCAAAGAAATGAAGTCAGCAATGTAAGAAATATCTGCAAATTCATGATTATCTCGGGATGATTCATGATAGCCAATCTACAGAATCAGACTAGGTGCCCTTCAAGAAATGAATGGATAAAGTATGTTTGTACAGGGAAGTATTATTTAGCCATAGCAAGGAATTTTTCAAGAAAATGAATGTGACTAGAAGCCATCATGTTAAGTGAAATAAGCTAGGCAAAGAAAGCCAAGTATCACATGCTTCTCTTGTATGTAGAAGCTAGAATGAAAAAAATGACACATAAGTAGTAAAGAGATGCCCAAGGAAGCATGGGAGTGTATGGGAGAAGGAATAGAGGGGTTTGGGACAAGTGGATACAAGGAGGCATGGGAGTGTATGGGAGAAGGAATAGAGGGGTTTGGGACAAGTGGATACAATCACAGCACAGTGTATACGGGTATGGACATATCACAGTGAGACCCATGCATATTTACAATTAATGTGCATTGATAATTATAAAAATAAGAAAGGCATTTTATGAATTTGATGTTGAGCAAATATTTCCTGGCACCTGTTCCGCAGCAAACATGAGCTAGCTAGGTGTTGCTGACAGGTGTGTGAGGCCGACACATTCTCAACTAGTCTTTGTAACCAAGAGAGGGCTAGAGGTACTAAGCACAAAACCACTGCTACATTTTTAATGTGAGACTGTGATGAGAGCCATGAAGAAGCCCACAGTAAGACCTCTTGGGGTGAAAAGTAGGGAGCCTTGACTCAATGATAGTTGAGGCAAGATTGAGGATTGGTTAATGAAAGGAATTTCCCTGAGGGACATTTTATATTAGATCTTTAATAAGTGGAAGTTAGCTAGAGCAATAGATGGAGAGAAACTTCCAGAAAGAACAAGTAGTACCTGCAAAGATCTGATTCAGTAGGGTCTGCTTCATCAGTGAAAGAGGCAGAAGTTACAGTGGCTAGAACTTAGTGAGTGGGGATGGAGCTGGGGGAGACGCTGGAGAGCTGCCCAGAGAAGATCCATGGGACTTTGACTCACACTTGATTTATTTTGAGCACCACTCGCACTACAACCTTATCTGCTGGGATTTGAGACCCAGATGTGGGAAGAGAAAACGATGGTTGAAGAGGCCCTTCAGGACCTCTTCAGAAAAGGCAAATGATGCTGAAGTTTGGAGTACCAAACTTGAAATAATGGATTCCAAACAGAAAAGCTATTTGGCCAACTGTTCAATGTTAAATTCTAAGTAATACACTCAGAAGTCCTTACCACCTTTAATCTCATTGGTGGGTATCAGTGACAATATTTTTTCATCTTTCATGTAAAGGGCTACTTTCAAATGACTAACCACTCCAAAATATGCCCTGTATCAAGAAAGATCAAATTTCCATATCATTCCTCTGGCTAAGGAGCTAGCTTCTTAAAGGGATTTTTATGATCTCAAAGAAGCCAAATGTTTCATGTCCCAGTTCCGTGTGTGTGTGTGTGTGTGTGTGTGTGTGTGTGTGTGTGTGTGTACACAAAAAAACTAACTGCAATAAAACTAACTGCACTACAAAATTCATGTGACTGACAGCCCAATCATCGTAAGTAGCAGAGCTGAGCTAGCCTCCCATATGTTGGGATTGCGGGTGTGTTTTACTATACCTGCATGTTTTGATATGTTTTTTAACAAATGCAATTTGATGACTTAGAGTAGTGAGTTCGTACTTCCCTAACCACTGGGGCGTTCTATCTCTGAACCCCCAGCCTCCTAAGGTCAACTGTATCATAAATCACACTTTTGAATATGACTGCCAATGTACCATCCAGGAAACAGAAGGCATGTGCAAAGTGGACAAATATGAGAAGCGCTAAATAAAAAGGAATCATTTGCACAGATGTGCCATGGCTTACAGAAAGCATCCAGAGACAGTTCAGGATGCTGGATCCAGAAAGGATGGAGTCCTTGACAGCCCATGCCTGTGAAGGGAGTAAAGCCCTGATGGGAGCTCTGGCCTCTGGGAGGGGAACTCAGTCAATCCTTGGTGTCTCTTCTCAGGGAAAAGTTAGGATAAGTATTCTCATGTTACTGTTCCCTCTGACCTCTTGGTGCTGGTGACTGAACAGGCACAAAGAGGCCAGGAGTCCACTGACACCTGTCAGCAGCCTCCCACAGCAGAGTACAAAGTGAGCTTCCCAGCTATGGGAAGTGGTCACAGGTGAACAGAGCACTTCCTGCTTGTCTAGGGTAGTCATTACAATGGAGGCTGTGTTTGCCCATCTGTCACCCAAGCCCAAACACAAGTTCTTTTGACTAATAGGAAATATTTGACCTCTCTGAAAACAAGGAATGGGTGTGGGGATATTTGGACTAGGCAGGCAGTTCAATGATCAAGTGAGTGAGTGCCTGAGGGTGGGTTAATGGTTTTCCATACTGGAGTTTTTCAGATCAGCCTCTCTGGGAACTACCTAGGAATGCTCTGTGATTAATACGTCGGACATGCTTCTAAAGGCCTGGAATGACTTTCTCCCTGGAGCAGATTCAGCAGTCAGCAGGGACGCTTAGGTAGGGAATGAAATTGTTTCCTGCTTTGCAGAGATGAAGCACCTCCCACCTCCTGTTCCAAAGACCTCAAATTCTGAATTAGGAGAGACATGAATTAATGAGTTCTTCATGTAACAAGAAAAAAAAAAAAAAAAAACCTTTTAATAACTGGGAGTTAAACAGAGTTTGGATCCCTGCTGATCTTATTGGCAAAATTAAATAAAACTGACATTCTGCTGTCCCAAGCAAATTAGCAGCCAGCCCGTGTAAAGGCTCAGTTAACCCGAGACATTGTGTGATGTATTACCCATTGTTTGACATACTTTCATAAGAGCAAGACGAAGTGTCCTATCCTTTAGACTCGGGTAATGTGCCTCATTGTTAAATTCAATAGGAAAAGCGATTCATACTGTGGTATGATTGAAAAGAAAATTGAATCCTTTTGATGTTATAAATATGTCTATTACTGCGTGTGCACACAAATTTCCCATGGAAATTATGGTGAAAGTAGTGATTCTCCTCGAAAAATGCATTAGTGTTGACATGTTCAATTTTATCTGCATCAGAATATAAATACCCTTTAACCGCGGTCAAATTGTGCGGAATGTACAGACTGCGTCTGCGTAAGTCACTTGTCTATCCATCTATCTGGGGTGGGGGGCACACTGAGCTCTGAGCACTATCCTGGGTTCCCATTTTCAGTTAAAAAAAAAGTATATATATATTATTTAAAACATTGGTGCAGGATTTGTGTGAGGGTCTTTCTAATTTAAAACCGGATTCACAAAGCAGAGTTCTGTAATTTAGCATCTTAGGTACACAATCCAAGCTGAAAAGCTTGAGAGCCTGGTAAGCAGCTGTTTGAATGTCATGTTAACAATGGCGACCAGGCCATCTTTGACGGTGCCCTGACCAAGTGTTCTGGGGATCTTCTTGTAAGAAAGTAAGCCTCACTCTATGATTTCAGTCCCTGTTTACAAGGAAGGTAAAGTCCAGTCTCTATTGCTGCCTTCCCTCTAAGTTCCACTCCTTCCCTCCTCTGTTCCCTATGGGTCAGGTCCTCCTGGCTGTGAAATCAAGAGCTCTATTCTTCAGCGGGCTTTGGTCTTCTCTCTTTCAAATCAAGGGACAGGATTCAATATCCTTCAAAATTACAGGTTTGACGCTGTTGAACACATGACTGTTTGGCATCCTCACATTGGTCAGGATCTTTTCAGTTGTAAACGGTGAAAAATCCACCACAGATGACATCAAAAAAATGATAATTATTTCCTTGCTCACTCCGCTTCCCAAAGACAAGTGTAGCAGAAGCTGGCTTACAGAACAGGGTCCTGCTCTGGCTCTCAGCTCTTCTCCTGAGTTCATCCCATCCATAAACTCTTCTCGTAGAGATCAGGGAGCCTGCACTCTATAATCAGATCCTTCCTACTTCAGTTTGAGCAGCACACAAATCCTGGAATGTATCTTTGAGCAGAATTTCTCCTTGACTGACATCAAGTCAATGTCCATTCCTGCACCAGTCAGGCGAGCAGCTGGAGACAGCAGATGCTTTGGTCATTTCCCTGGGATCATGTTCACCCACAGAGACAGCTCAGCTCGTGATATGTGAACTGAAGGTAGAGGAGTGGTAGTTACGCGTAAGAAAAGAGATGTCCTGTTATTAAAAGTAGAATGTGCGCTGGAGGGGGCAGGGAGGCACGCCTGCTGTGATGTGTTTATGCAAACTGTTCCCGCTGCCTGAAATACCTCCTTGTTTATACTCTTAAAGATCAATTCACATAACCTGTTTTCATGGAGCTGCTGAGGGTTTGAAGAAGCTCCATCCCCAAACAGGATGAAGGGTAAGCAGGATGAGGGACAAGGCTCCCACACACCCAAAAGGTCAGGTATGTGAGGATTGGGAGGAAGGTGTGTCCCTCTCTCCCAGTGGGATATCAATCTGAGACTCTCCTGCTGACAACGGTCATCAAATATTAGTAGGCCATTTCCAGCCTGTTTTCTGGGACAGAGCTTACGGGTGTAGGAGCAGGGGCGGCTTTCTCATGTGGCTTCTGGCAGCCCTCCTGCCTGTTTTTACCCTCCTGCCCTCCTAACCAGTGCTGCATAGATGGGCTTCCTTTGGCTCGCCTCCCATCTTTGATTCCACAGTCCTCCTTCCTGCTTGAAGACAGCTTACCTTTCCTTCCCACTTCCGTCTTTGTCCCCTCTGTGTCCTGGCATTCCTTCCCTTAAATAGACTTGCCTTGCTTAAATAGCCTACATGCCCAACATAGAGCTAGCCCCCGGGTCACATCTTATCAATGTCCTCTCTTTCCATTCCTTCCCTGTCACTAGCATCAGTGGTACCTGACATGTTTACTCTGAAGGAGAGAGCCACAAATACCACACATAAACCTAGCTGGTTATCTGGTGCCATTGGTAATAGTCTGAAGGAACCAGAACACCAGAAGATTACTATCCTAAAGGAGTTAGGAACATGGACTCAGACACAGATTTGAATTCCAAATATGCTATTGCTTGTCGTAAAAGGCAGCCTTTGTCGTACAATGACTGTTTATAGTCTCTGCAATGTACCATCCATTTTTAAAGATATTTTGGACACAATAGTGAGACAAATAGCATCAAACACATCTTCCCCAATTGATAGTCACCTTCTGGGGACAGAGATTATGACTGGACTGTCAGTAACCTGGGGACCCATTCCAGTGATTGGCACCTGATTATTAAGTGTACATTTGCATCTTCCCAGAGAGTGATATAGTTATTTCCTGAGGCCACACAGGATCCAATAAAACTCAACCGTTCCTCAATACCAGCTAGCAACCACAGACTAGAACAGTTGACAGAACTGGAAACATGAAGAATCTTTAGACATCACTGGGATTCTTTATTTAGGCTAAGCATCCTTGGCCAGACTCTGCTCCTGCATCTATAGTGGTAAGGAAACTATTCTGCATTGAAATCATTCAACTTATGCTTGGCCAGGGCTGACTGGGCAGAGTCCTGCTTCTTTTCAATTTCTATGCTTAGGTCTTGACTCTCCTATGAAAGGTCTCCTAAAGTGTACTGACCAAGGTCTTTCATGAATTCACTTAACACAAATTACGTGCCATGTGCTATTTACACGACTGGGTTAAAGCAAAGAGAAAAAAAAGAAGAAGAAGAAGAAGAAGAAGAGAAAAAAAAAAAAAAAACACTCAGAAATACCCATCATCGAAGGCAGAAGGAATTTGAAGGAAGAAGTTTCTCACAGATGAAACAGTCTGCAGGCCTTGCGGTAGATGTTTATTAAAGAAACACAGAAATGAACGTTGTGACTGAGAGAAACATAGAAGAAGGTGACCTCATAAAGTTGCCAGGTGTCATGCTGCACACCTGTAATACCAGCCCTTGGGAGGTAAAGACAGAAGGATCAAGAGTCAAGGTCATTCTCAGCTACGTAGGAGTTTAAGGCCAGTCTGGGTTTCACGAGACTACCGTGTCCCAAAAAATAAACAATGAAAAAAAAAAAGTAAACAAAACAAAGTAAGATCAGATCAAGAGAGTTTCATGGATATAAGATCTATGACCTGGGGCTAGAGAGATGGCTCCATGGTTAAAAGCACTAACTGCTCTTACAGGGGACCCGGGTTCGAGTACCAGCACTCACATGGCAGCTAACAACCATCTGTAACTCCAGTTCCAGGCAAACCTGATGTCTTCTTCTGACCTCCCCAGGCATTGCAGGACACAGGTGCACTTACACATGCAGGCAATATACTCATACACATTAAAAAAAAAAAATGACCTACTCTTCAACCCATCTTCCAAGTCTTAAGTGGCCCTAATTTGGACAAAATCCTCATTATCAGCCTCTGGAGAAAATAGGGCTAGAATTTTACTTAGAATCCTGGTTATCCAACACACTTTGACTTAAATCATATTAGTTGATCTTAAACTGTTAAGAATGGATTTCTGCCTTAGTTTCCCATTGATAAATATTTGTAAGCCAGTTCTCCTGAGACACAGACACCCTTGTTATAGCCTGGGTGTGACTGGGAGAGTCACAGGGATGGAGAGATGGAAGACAGATGGTAGGGAGCTTGGGTAGAGGTTAGTGCTCGAAACCAGGATCTGTCAGGTATGGAGGAGAACCATGACCCTGCCATTTACTACCTCTGTATTACTGAGTAGTTGATTATTTTCTCCTAGCTTCATGTTTGTCATCTTGCAAATGGGAACAAGAGTATCCATTTCACAATGCACTACAGGATATTGTGTGTAAACTGCAGAGCGCAGCACAATCTCTCACAGTCTCTCTCATCACTATTGCTGTGCTGGTTACTTCTTGAAAATTCCTCCCAGGGTTGGAACTCAGGTCTTACTCTTCTGGACGCTGGCACATGGCGTTTTTCTAAATCATGATTCTACCGCATGCACGGACTGGAAGCGTCACCTCGGCTTTGGCTGACTTATATCACTTAGTTGTCTGTCTCCCTCAACAGCTGAGCTAGACTTGGTTCTTAAAGCCAGCAGGTCTGAGGTAGGTTAAGTATCATTATATTTATCTGGACACAATATTTGGGTTTGAGTAACCAGAGAATTTTCCTCAGGCCCATCTTGGATCCATCGTGTGTCTCATCACCTTTCCAACCCCATGACCCTGGCTGGACTGACGACAAAGACCGGTCTTTGCAGAATCATGGTAAGTGCCTGCCACATTTTTTTCCTCACACAGAAAGCAGTTTCTCCGGACGTGTGTAAAGAGCCAAACCTTTCCTTGAACCCCCACAGATGACATTATCTCCAATTCGCTTCCCAAAGAAAACTGACCAGGGCTAGAGGCCCCCCTCTAGGGGAAATACTAACAGGCAGACAAAACCCTCCTTTGTGGCATTTCTGTGCCTCTCGCTCCTTTTTCTCTCTCCATGTGGTAGTCAGTAGTCCCCGCCTCAACCCCACATGTACTATGTGAATGTTGCCTTGCAAATTGTTCAGAATCCAAGTCTGGGTGGGATATTTACCCAAAGCGAATTATGGTTGGATGCATTCCTACGTCAACATGTGCCCCACTCATTTCTTATGAAGTAGTTCATTATTCTGTGGGGCATAAATAGTATTAGCAGATTGATATGATTAAAGCTAGTGAGTCACTAATTAGCATCTAATTAAAAGAGATGAGCTACATACCCATGTACAGTAGCTAATGTAATGTTTTCCTTGAAAAAGAAGTGATTAAGTGTACAGCAATTGTGTTTTCAAAGAAACCACACCAAACCATATGTGCAGTTCTCTGGAAATGCAGGGATCACGTCTGCTTTGGGGCATCAGAAAATCGAATTTGCTCCCTCCCAAAGATGTGGACATCCGCATGAGACTTCCAGTCACAAGAGGCTGGCTTGAGCTTTGTATGATTCCAGAAATGTCAGCAGGGAAGCCATCAAGACAGGTTTTGTGGGGCACAAACTCAGACTTTAATCCTTCATTCTCCTGTGACACCAACTCACAGTGCCAATCAGCCTCAGATTCCTTACCTAGCTTAATTTTCATATAATCCATATCTCTAGTTTATAAATGAGAAAACTAAACCTCAGACTTGACTCTGACTGCCAATTTGGTGACTAGAGAATTTCTGAAAAAGTACTGCCAGGCATACTCCAGCCTCCTAGGCCATCAAAGCCTTTGGAGGCTAGTGATAGCCTTTCCAGACAGCCTTTCCTTATTCGCTCTATCCCCCCAACTCTACACTGAATTCCACAACACCATGTTTTCTGAGGGTCACCATTCCTCTAAGAAGGCTCCCTCCTATGTCCATCTACTTCCCACCTTAACTTTTACATGCAGGTGATCTTAATTTCAGTCACATGTCACATTGACTATCTCGGTGTTCCCAGTGGAATCCAAAACTGGGCGCAAACTGGAGTGTGTGCAATTTCTCTTGCATCATTTCTGTCATAGCATCCCATCCACATAGCCATTGAGTCCAGTTTAATGGGAATAGAAGTGTTTTCATTTTCATATCTGATCGCCAAAGTCTTACATGATCCAGAAGGCAGCAGAAAACAATAAAAATGGTTGTCTCTGCAGAAAGAATTTTGGTGGAAGTTAGAAGCACACAGGTCAGAATGTCAGGGGAGTTTTCATGTATTATTTATATATTTTACATCACTTAGGTACTCATGTACAGCTTACGGAATAGTATTACATTCAGAAATGAAAATAACACATTTAACCTGGCATTGTGTGCACACCTGTGATCCCAGCAAGAGCTCCAAATCCTAGGCCAGCCTGCACTAAAAAAAAAAAAAAAAAAAAAAAAAAAGGGATTCCATTTTAGGAAAGCCTAAAATAAATGAATGGGTTAATAAGTAAATAAACATAAAAGCAACACATTCCCTCCAGGGAAATCTAGAATATTTATAGGAAGGATAAATAACAAATAGAACAAAAATAGTTCTCTTGAGTGCAGATAATCTGCTATTAATGTTTGATATTTCTCTGCACCTTGCTTTCATTAAATTCCATTATTCAGACTTTATGTTGCTGCAGAATTGTAAATCTTTTGTTTAGTATTTGGACACATGTACATCCCATACTGTCAATTGTTTCTGTTGGTACCAATTTTAATTATGGCATTATATTCCATCAAAGGGATGAGATAGTAGCTACGTATCCTTGCCCTGTGGTTGAATGTGTATGTTTTTAATATTTTTTTCCAGTGTAAGTACTGCTGAGGAAGACATCTGTTCTTGATTGGTAAGTTTAAGTTATTTATATTTTTTTCCATGACCAATCTAGTCATTTGTTCTTGTCCTGTTATGCTTTTTATATTTGATCTTTCTTTTCTGTTTCTTTTAGACCAGCTTCTCTTTCATTAATTTTTTCTCTACACTCACTATGAAGTACACCTGATGTTTTTAACTTAATGGTGAAATATTGAAAGTTCTTTCCTGAAATTTCTAATCTTATTTCTCCAGGACAATGTTGGTTAGCTAATCCTCATGTGGAGTCCCCCTACCGACTCCTTAATTTCACTTTTTCTCTTTTCATAGATTCCATTTCTTGAGAATATTTCTCAGAAAAAAAAATGCTACAGGATTTATAAAAATAGTCTCTGAGTAAAGGAAAAACATTGATTTTTTTTCTTTGTAAGTTTTGGATCAATGATAATAGATATATATGGGCTTAGAATTTTCTATCTTCATGGAGAGAATTGTCAACATAATGAATTATCTATATACAGATCTGCCATAAGTAGTTCTTTATCTGATAACCTCTGTGGCTACATCAGCTTTTTCTTTCACTATTTGAGTCTATTAAGAAAAAGGTTTAGAAACAACACTTTTAAAGGATTTTTAATATTTTATTATTTTTAATTTGTGTGTATGAGTGTAATGCCTACATGTATCTGAGTGCATCCATGTTTTGCAATACCCACAAAAGACAGTAGAGGGCATCAGATCCACTGGAACTGGAGTTACAGACAGTTGTTATCTGCCATGTGGGTGCAGAAAACCAAACCCAGGTCCTCTGCAAGAGCAGTCAGAGCTCTTTACCATTGAGCCATCTCTCCAGCCCCAAGAAAAAGATTTTTGTTGTTTTGTTTTATAACAGGGTCTCCCATAGTCCCAGCCTGCCTGGAACTCACTATGTAGACCAGGCAGAGATCCACCTGCCTCTGCTTGCCCAGTGCTGGGATTAAAGGTGTGCACCACCACATCCAGCATAAGAAAAAGGTTTTGAATAGATTTAAGCACAGGTGTTAAAACAAAGACTAAGACATACACCTGCATTAGGGAAGAAGAGTTTTGCATACCCAGGAGAAAGGCAGGCGTGAGATTCTGGAGAGAGACTTGCAGGCTTTTTTTCCTCGAAGTCTTTGAGGTATAAATGATATATAGAATTAAACGTTTGTAAGTATTGTACCGTAAAGAGTATTAACTAACAAATATGTACATGTGTAACCTGTTTCAATGTATACAGTGATTTCATTTCCAGAGACTACCAGGGACACCATCAAGAAACTATTGTCTAAATTAGTTACTCCATTTTAGTATTTTTGCCTTCTTAAAACACACATTTCTATGTTTAAGTGTATTAATGCACAATTTAATGCATTACATGCATGATGTGTTCTTTGCAGCTTCTTTCATGTAGAATAATGACTGTGAGGCTCATTCATGTTGTATGTCCCAGGTTCGTTCCTCATACCACTCCACTATATAAATGCACCAGGATTTTGTTTATGTATTCACAGTTGGTACATATTTATATTTTTCCAGTTTAGGACTGTTATGAATAAAGATTATATTAATATTCTTGAACAAACATTTGTATAGACCTTAGTTTTAACTTTCTTTGAGTAAATGCCTAGGAGAGCAATTGCCAAGTCATGAGAGAGATGTTTGTTTAACTTTATAAGAAACTGCCCAACTGTTTCCCTTTGTAAGAAACTGCTAAACCATTACCAAAAGACACTGTACTATTTGTTATACACTCCTGCTGGTATTTTGTAAGGATCCTTGTTGCTACACGTATCAAAATGAAGGCTGTTCCCTTCTCTTCAGTTTTCTGAGAGATTTTTTTTTCTCCATGAATGTATATTGAATATTTTGAACTTTTTTCTGCAGCTATTTAGCTTATAAATTTCCGCTGTAATTTATTCATGAGTTTCCTTCAGTCCGTTAATTATTATTTAATGTTAAATGAACTTTATATTTCTAGAACAAATCCCACTTGGTCAGGATATATTGCTAATTTTATATATTACAGGGATCAACTTTCTAATGTTTTATTATTAAAATCATGTCTTTGTTCATGATCCATTGTTGTGTGATCATTTTTTTTTTCTAGAAATCTTTTCTCTAGCACTTTATGCTGGCCTCACAAAATGACTTAAAAGTGTCATCCTTTTTTCTATTTTTTGAAGAGTCTTGATAGGACTGCCTTATGTTTTAAACGCTGATAGAATTCACCATGGAAAGTGTCTGAGTCTGGAACTTTCCCTTTACTAATGCTCTCAATAAAAAAACTCAATTTATTACCGTTCTAGAGCTATTCTCATGTTTCATTTCTTCTTTGTTAATTTTGACCATTTGCATCATTTAAGGAACTTGTCCAGTTCACCTAAGATGTCAAATTTATTGACACAGAAAGTTTCATCTCATGTCCCTATATGAAGAATGTCTGTGGGATCTGTAGTGATGTGCCCTCTGTTGTTTTTATATGGGAAAACTGTGCTTTGTCTTTTCACTTGACCCGTTTAGCTAGAAGTTTTTTCATGTTTTATTTTTATATTTTTACCAATACCAGATTTGGATTTCATTGACCTCCATCATTGTTTATTTTTTCCTTTGATTAATTGAATTTTTTGCAAATTTCATACAACATATTTTTATTGCATTGAGATACCGTCCCTTGTATGCACCCCCCTTCCCACCACCTGCCCAATTTCATGTACTCTATTATATATATTAAGGCCTGTGGAGTTAAACTTGTGCATGCTGTCACCATTGCTATAAATTCATATGAGTACCTTCCCAGCTGTCTAGAAACTCTGTTTCCTTGTGATCATCCATCAACTCTGGCTCTTAAAATCTTTCTGCCACCTCTCCCACAGTGACCCCTGAGCCTTTCGAGGAGGAAGTCTGAGGTCCAATTCAGAGTAAGCACTCTGCAATCTCATTCTCTGCACATTGGCCAGCTGTGAGTTTCTGTGTTAATCACCATCTGCTCCATAAGGAAGCTTCTCTGGTAAGAGTTGAGAGATTAATTAATCTATGGGTATAGTAATAAGTCATGAGGAGTCACTTTAATTAGCAGAATCATAGTATTAAGCTCACACCTACAGCCTGTGGCTGTCTAGTCACATGTTCCTAGGCCTGATATGAATGTCAGGTATGGGCTCCATCTTATGAAGCAGAACTTAAATCCAATTGGAAAGTGGTTGGTCACTCCTATAATAATTTTGCCACTGCTGTACTGGAAGACACATCTTGCCAGGTCAGTTCACAGGATTCACAGCTCTGTAAGGATAATCACTAATTTTTTCCTTCCAGTCATGAGCATAGTGCCTTCCATTACTATGAAAGCTAGCTAGTAGAGATGAGGATTTGGAATAAGCACCAGCTTAATTTCTCCTTGTTTTCTCTACAGCTCATGTATGTAGTGTCTTCAGCAGTAGGGTCTTACTGTGAAGTTATGGTGGATAACCAAGAGGAGGGACAATGGCCAGTAGTGTTCAAGTGCCTATATGACCCCTGCTCAACAGCTTCAAGAGAAGGAGTCCATATTTGATATTGGGCTTTTGCTTTGTAAGCGTATGGTGTCTAGTAGGGGCAATGTCCCCCCTGTTATAGGGTAACTCCTTTTAATCTCTTTTTATTATATATATAAAGCTTCTATAGTGGTTGGTTTCCATGTGGCTTTCTACATACTCAGTGATTCCCAGTCATAAGGAGCCCCAGTATCCCAGTTTGCTTGCAAAGTTCCTGATTTTAGCATTATAAGTCTTGCATCCTGGGAAGCCCCTTGCTCCAGATCTAACCCGGAAGTTTGGTTAGCTATAGTCAGGCTGAAGGTCATCAATGTACAGATTCAGTACTAATGCTGGCCTGGACCTAAGCTGGAGGAGCGCCAGTATTAAAGGCCAGATGACCAGACCACAGGGTCTGGAATTCTTTGTTGGCTGGGCAGGTAGATATGTGGTAGCTACCTAATCATATTTGTTATGAGTAAAAGGAAAAAATAAAAGAGCATTAAAGACTGAATAAATGAGACCCCAAGAGACCCACAGGAGAGAAAGAAGTAAAGAAGGACAAAATGAAAGAGTCCCGCTGTTTGCTTAGTATTCTTCAAAGATTTTCTCTCAGGTAAAAATCCAAAGTCTCCTTGCAAGTCCCAACATGGTCTGTTAATTCTCCACCCTCGCCCCACCTCATCAAATACTTCTCCTGACCTCAGTTTCCACTCCTGCCCTCTCTGCTTTCTTAAACTTGCTATGACCACTGCTGCTGCAGGGCCTGGGCACATTTTGCTTGTTATGGCCCTCCTTAGGAGATTTCTGTGCTGTTAATACACGAACGCTAATGAAGAGGCGTCCCCCCCTTTTGCCCTCTCTCTCTCACCTTCCCCCACTTCCGTTTTGCTGTTATGTTTTCCTAATTTATTCATTTTGTTGGGTATGACCCAGTATCACATTAGAGACTTAATTTGTACTCCTGTAATGATTAATGGTGTTGAACATTTCCTTGGTCATTTAGACACTCTTTTGTGAAGTGCCAGTCTTTAATGCTTTCTATTGGCTTGCTAATGTTTTACTAATTGCTTTGTACAAATGCTTTAGATATCCTGGATACTAATATTTGGTCAGATATGCAACCTCTGTATCTGTAGGGAATTGATATTAGGAATTCCCATAGGTACCAAAACCTGAGGCTACTCCAGTCCCTTATATAAAATAGAATAGCATCTGAGGATACCCATTCATAGCTTCCCATGCTCAAAATATCTGTATTACTGATAATTCCTAATACAATGTAAGTAGCACATGCTGTGGTGTGCAAATAAAGTGTTCCCTCCCTCAAATGCTCATGTGTGAAAGTTTGATATAAAGAGCATCCAGAGGTGGGGCTTTGTGACAATGAATGATTCATTAGAGCTCTGACATCATCATCAATGGATGAATCCATTGATGGATTCAAATACTGAATAGATTATTGAGAGATATTTGAAATTTTAAGAAATGTGTCCTAGGTAGGGAAATTGGGTCACTATGAATGTGCCCTGGAAAGATATGTCTTGTCCCCAGCCCCTGCCTGCCCCTCTGCTCTGGTTCCTGGCTTCTGTGGGGTGGGCAGCCTCCTCTATTACACACTCTCACCACTATGATGTTTACTTCACCAGAAGCCAGTGATCCAGACCTTCTGCTAAAGCTTCTGAAACCAGGAGCCAAAATAGATTATTTTCTCCTTTTAAATTTCCTTGTTTGTCACAGTGACAAAAGCCAATGTTATGAAATAGTTGCTATACCCTATTATGTATCAAATAATAGGAAAGAGCCATACATGGTTAGTACAGGTGCTTATCTTTTCAAATTTATATCCACAAGTTTTTGAATCCAGGGATGTGTAATCCCAGATGTAGAAGGATGACTATAATCTTTAAATATCTTCCACTGTTTAGTTTTCTTTTTAATGGTAACTCTGATGACTAATATTGTCAACTTGACAGTATCTAGAATCATGAAAGAAACAAGCCTTAGGGTGTGTCCATAGGAGCTTCTAATTTGGGTTAATTGAAGTGGGAAGACACACCCTAAATGTTGGCAGCACCACCTTAGAATGGGTTTCTAAAAGGTAGAAAGTAGCTGAGCACCAGCAATCATCTTTCTCTGCTTCCTGACTGTGGATCCAATGTGACCAGTACCTCATATTCCTTCTGGCACACCTTCCCTGCCATGATGGACTGCACCCTCCAGAGTGAGCCAAAATAAACCCTCCTTTCCTTAAGTTGATTTTAGCAAAATGATGCCAAAAGTCACTAATACAGTATCTTTGAGGAATGCTTCCCACTCCAACGTGCCAATCTTCTTCATAGTTTGTGCTTTATATGTTCCATGAAAGAAAATATATATATATATGCTTTGCTTACCACAAAGGCAAATACAGCTTTTTATATTTTCTTTTAGAATATTTACTGTTTTGCATTTCATATTTATGTCTACCTCCCTGAAATTCTGATACTTCCACAGTATACTACAATGCAGCCTTTTTAATAAATCAAATGGCCGTGTATGTGTGAGTCTGTTTCAAAATATTTGTTGCATTTTTTCCTGTCTTTGGACTAGTACCATGCTACCTCAGCCACTGAGACTTCATGTGTTGGGCTTTTTAAATTTTTTACAATTTTCATACAATGTATTTTGATGGTATTTAACTCCCCTAGCCCTATCCACAATTCCTGTTAATGGCTCTGTTCCTTTTTTTTTTTTCCTTTATTTTGGCTCTTTTCGATTTAATGTACTCTATTATGTATATATTAAGGCCTACAGAGTCTAATTTGTGTCCCCAACTGTCCTTCAGTGTGGGTCCATCCAGTGGAGCTGGTTAATCTACCAAGAGTCCCGTGCTCCAAAGAGATTGACCCTGCCCCCCAACCCCCGTAAAAGTCATTGTTCCTTAGGGTTGAGGTTTCTTTTCCATTTCCCCGCATCTATGCTGGAATTTTGTTTGGTTTAAGCTTGCATGGGATTTGTACATACGGTCACCATTACTATGAATTCATATGAGTAGCGGACCAGCTGTCTGGAAGACTCTGTTTCCTGGCAGTCATCCACCCCTCTCTGTGTCTTTCAATCTTTCTGCCTCCTCTTCTGCACTGATCCCTAAGCTTTGGGGAGCAGAAGCTTCAAACAGATGTCCTGCTCAGGAGGAGCACTCTGCAACCTCCAGTTCTCTACATGTTGGCTGGTAGGAAGGATTAACTGGGATGGGGACTGGGAGGGCAGGGCAGAGAAGGGGGTATGGAGAGGGATAACCAACATGTGTTGGTATCTGAGAGTGTACATCCTTCAAAGCCATGTGATTGGGATGCTGACGGTATGTATGGGAACTGTCAATTCAGCTGCATCTGACATTAGACATAGGGTGGCAGGATGTCACTGGATGCCAAAGGATCTACTCAACCTACAGGAATCCTATTTCTTCTGGTGTGATCCAAATTCCTTGGAAAATCCTGTAGGACCCCTATTCTTGTGCCATAGCTCCAGTCCACTAACTCACTAAATCCTCCATAGGCTGCTGTGTTCCTGTGGGCAGACACCCCAGGCTGGGTCCAGTCCTAGCTCTAGTCTGCATATTGCTCTTCCCTGAATCTCTTCTCGAGACTGTCACAAGGTAAGATCCTTGTTATTCAAATGTAAGCTCAGAGACTCCTGTCTCTAATCACCTTCCCTTAATAATTTCCCCTGCCCTTTAATAACACTCTGTCACATTACTCTGTGTAATTAGAAGACTTGTTGATATAAAGAATAATTGCTTCATTTATTTGGCATATTATTGTTCTGTGTCCACTACAGTGTAATTTTCTGTGGCTGTGTCAGTCTTCTGCCTCGCAGCTGGGTGCTTAACTCCTAGAATGGCTTAGAATAGGATTGGGTTCATAGAAAATGCACAATACATGTTTCTGGATGGAGTTTGCTTTTCTTAAACTCATTGATACCACTGTCATCTGACAGCAAGTGTTCTTCCTCTTCTTGGTTAGGCTTTTGAGCTACTAGAAAATAGATATCACTTCTTCCCGAAGATAGAAATTGACTCTTCCTGAAATCTTCGCTTGTTGAAAAGTCAAGTTTCTTTAGTGTTTGAATCTATTATAGGAGATGCATCTTAGTTCCACATTAGCTGTTTGGTTTATTGTATGATTAGCTTGTCAAGAGTTTGGATCACACTTTTGCCTTCTGTCTCTCTAGGCATCCCTAGACCCACACATAGACCCACCCTGCCCTTCCAAATGCTGATAATGACCAGGAGACTCAGGAAATATTTATTGATTGAAAGCCTGAATGAAAAGAAGCTCTAGTGAAGGACCCCTGTGTGCTTGGGTGTTAGGGGGTGAAGGGATCAAACAGGGCTTCCTCAGCTCGATTTATTGCTCTCACTTTCAGTGCATTTTGTCACCTACCTCCCAGGGCCTTTGTAAATCACTTGGTGGTGTTCCTTCACTTACACAGTTTTATGACTGTCCTCTTAGGCCCACATAAATCACATGTCGAGTCAGGTTATTAGCACGGGCCATTTTTTACTCTTATGTGTCAACAACCTGGTATTTTAATTTACTTTGGACTTTTCCAATTCTATTTGTAACCCTTTTCTGAAATGTTGGATGCTCACAGAAAGATTTGTTTGAAAAAGGGGTATGGGGGCAGTGTGGAGGAAGGCCAGCTAGCTGGCAAAAAGGTGTAGACCTATAATGCTCAAGAGAAGGGACCTATAACCTTTTCCACGGATGATGAGCTCAACCCTGACAATCAAGAGGCTTTCTATCTTAGCTAGGGAAAAAAATGAGCGTTTTAATCCAGATCCATACAGCTGGAGAAATCGCAACTTCAGGGCAGTGATTAAAACTCATCCTATCATTCAAAACACATTTGAGTTTGAAGGAATGAAGAAATGTGGAGAGGGTAGAAGTTATCTGTTAAGCTATGGCAGTGTTAAAGGCAAGGCGAGCTATCAGCTAAGGACTTTTAACATTTTAGAGTAATTTTAATCACAAAATTATGTGAAATATAAATATTTTGTAAATTTTTTATTGATCTTTTATGTATTTCATACAGAACATCTTAATCACCTTTATACCCCCTTCCCCATTGGACCCCTCCCATAGCCCCCACACACACTGGATTCCATGCATTCTGTCATTTGTGTGCCCATTCACACAGTTCTATGCTGGGTTTCTGTCTGCTTGAGTTTGCATGGGTCTTATACACGCTGACACCACTGCTGTAGGTTCATATGAGCAAGGTCCCAGGAGCCTGTAGGACTCTGTCTCCATATAGTCACGCACCTCCTCCCTGGCTCTTATAGTCTTTCTGCCCCCTCTTCTGTAATGGTCCCTGAGCCCTGGGTGAGTGGACTTTAATATGGGAGTCCTGTCCAAGGACCCACACTCTGCAGACTCTTATTCTCTGTGCTTTGGTCACTTGTGTCCTTCTGTGCTCAAGGACCTCTGTTGCATGAGGGAGCTTCATTGATGAGAACTGAGAGATGGATTAGTGTTCCCTCTACCGCTTGCTCTACTATGTAATGCACTGTGAGCCTTAGGTACATTGCAGATGTATCACTTAGGGTTGGGCAGTTCACAGACAGTCTCTGTGAGTGACCAATTGAAAAAAGTTCCTCAAAGCTGAGTGGCGTTGCATTCTCTGAGTCACAGCATTAGGTGAGTGTGGGCAAGAAGATCCAGAGTTAAGGCTAGCCTCCCTCAACTACATGCAAGTTTGAGGCCAGCCTAGCACTACATGGGACTTGTTGCAACAAACAACAGAAACCACTTCATATCCCCAGCGTGAACAATTAAGAGTGTAATATACTAGCATATACTTTTGCATCCTTTATTTCTAAGCTTCCTTTGTCTACTTTTTAATGGTTTATTATTGATGTGTAGGTATGTTTGTGTGTATGCCATGTGTGGGTGCCTCCAGAGGGAGGCCAGCAGAGTTACAAGCCATTGTCAGCTGCCCTACATGGATGCTGGGAACAGAACTTGGATCCTCTGGCAGAGCAGCAGGTGCTCTTAACCGTGAGCCATCTCTCTAGCCTTCTAAACCCCTTTGATTTCCATCCTTGATCCTTTAGTCATCTTTAATTCTGAATTCCTCACTTCCACGGATGAAATATAAATGTTCAGTAGTCTCCGTTATGCATGAGGGATAAGTTTCAAGACGAACAGTAGATGCCTGAAGCCATGGGGTATAACGAACCCTGCATATGTTATATGTCCTTTCTTATATGCAGATTCCTATGGCAAAGCTTATCTCATAAATCAGGAACAGTAATTGCTTCTCTGATGAACAACAGGAGCGAGCATCATAGGCACTGTGGAGCAGCATTAGACTAACCAGAAGGGCTACCTGAACACAGCATTCAAGATATCACCATAGTAACTCTTATAACTGCAATAGTTACCAAATAACTAACAGGACAGAGAGATGGCTGATTCATGTCTCAGTGGGATGCCAATGGGATTTCACCATTATATTCAGAATTTCCGTCAGGTTAGAAACCAATGAAATGGGTTTCTTCTGGGATTTTTCCACTGAATACTTCCAGACCATGATTGACAGCAGGCAACTGAAATGGAAAATAAAATTGTAATTTATTTTTGTTTTCTTTCACCTTTAAAAATAAGCACTTGTGCAGTTTTCACTCATGCACAGGAATCACTAGTACTGTGTGTGTGTGCACGCATGTGTGTGTGCATGCGTGTGTGTGTGCGTGTATGTGTGTGTGCGTGTATGTGTGTGCACGCGTGTGTGTGTGCGTCTGTGTGTGTGTGTGTGTGTGTGTTTTAAGGTATAGAATCATTCTGTTTATCCCAATTTCCAATCTGTGTCTTCTACTTCAGACATTTTTTGAACCTTCTCCATGTAGACTCACACTGGCTGATCTTCCTTTCTGTGCCCAACTTGTATTTCTCAGCCTACACTTCATTCTTATTTTTAATAAATATTTTTCTATTTCTTGTTGTTTTGTTTTTTTGAGACAGGGTCTCCCTGCAGCCCCAGCTGGACTGTAATTCACTATGTAGACCAGGCTGGTCTTGAACTCACAGAGATCTGCCTGCCTCTGCCTCAAGAGTGCTGAGATTAAAGGTGTGGGCTCCCATGCCAATATTAATTTTTTAATTATTAAAAGATAGCATTATGAACATTCCTGTAAAGATCTGCATGATTAATTTATCCAGGCAGACACCCAGGAGTGGAGTTGCTGCATATTTATGATTTTAATGGAAACAATTAAAACTTACCAAAGTGACTGCAACTTTGCCTTCCTATCAGGACCCAGTGGCAGCTGCATTTTCAACAAGCCCATGCTAGCATTTAATACCTGATTACTTTAGAAGCTTTCCTATTTCACAAACAAAACACCTCTTTTGTGATTTACATTCACTGAACGTATCTTGAGTTTACTGAATATCTTCCAATAATCTACTTATATTCTTTGCCCCGTTTTTGTCCTTTTATTATTGTTTGTAGGCATTCTTTAAATAATTAATTAACTCTGCGTGTCTGTGTGTGTGTGTGTGTGTGTGTGTGTGTGCATGTGTGTGTTTGTGTATGCACGTCATGAGCGCTTGTCAATGTCAGAGGACAACTTGCAGGAGTCTGTTGGTTTTCTCTTCCTACCCTGTGGGTACTGGGGATGGAACTCAGGTCATCAGGTTTGCGTGCAAGTGGCTTTACCTGAGCCCCCTCACCAGCCCTGTTTTGTAGGAACTCTTTTATGTTTTCTAGATCTTAAACATTGATTGGTTACTAAGCATCATAAATAACTACCTCTGCTTGATTGTTTTTAAAATATTTTCTTTATTATTTTTATGCGTATGAGTATATTGCCTGCATATTTGTAAAGTGCACCCGTGTCATGCAATGCCTGTGGAGGTCATAAGAGGGCATCTGATCCCCTGGAACTGGAGTTAGGGACAGTTGTTAGCCACCACGTGGGTGCTAGGACTTGAGCTCAGTCTTCCGCAAGAGAAGCCAGTGCTCTTCACTGCTGAGCCAGCTCTCCAGTCCTGGTTTGTTTCTTTTCCATTGTTTATCTATAATTTACCAAATTTTAAAAAATTAGTCAAATGTACAATCTTTTTATGACAATGTTTTTGTGGTCTTTCTAAAGAAAAAAGTTCTCACTGTGTTAAATATATTTCCTTTTTCTCTCCGTAAAAGTTGAAGCTGTGAATTTTCATCTTGGAAGGTTTGGGAAGTCTAATCAATCTGCTTTTTATTTTGTCTTGTATAAGCTAAAGCCTAACTTTATTTTTTAATTGAAGGACCACCACTTCTGTTAAATACCATGTTTCCATGTTTGACTGTGTCTCTGTTCTATTACATTGGCCAGTTAGTTGACTATACCTTTGTTATTAATATTAGTAGCTGATAAGCTCTCTTACTTATATTTTTCAGAATAGTCTTAATAATTTTTCTTCCTCAAATCAATGCTTTAAGTTTACATGTGATCAAATGCAAAGATGTCAAGTATACAATTTGCTGAGCTTTGCTATGCATATTCATGTAACCATCTCTCCCACATGACAAAGAACATCTCCATCATTCCCAAATGTTCTTTGAAGCCCCTTCTGGTTGAGCTTTTGTCCTAGTTACGTTCTATTGCTATGATGAAATGCTGACCAAAACCAACTTAGGGAAGAAAAGGTTTATTTAGCTTACATGTCCTGATTACAGTCTATCGTTGAGGGAATTTGGGGCAGGAGCTTAAGCAGAGCGGGAGCCTGAAGGCAGGAACCATGGAGGAACGCGCTTACTGGCTTGCTCCTCCAGCCTGTGCTCAGCCTGCTTTCTTATACAACCCAGGACCACTTGCCCAGGGATGGCACTGCCCACAGTGGGCTGGGCCCTCCCACATCACTCAATAATCAATCACACAGATGTGGCCACAGGACAGTACGAAGGAGGCAATGCCTCTTTTGAAGTTCCGTCTTCCCAGGTGTGCCAAAGTTCACAACTGAAGCTATCCAACACAACCCTCAGGCTGGTTTATTTTTGGTCAACTTGATTGGATTAAGAAATACCTCCTGCACTATTGAGTGCCACATTTCAGCATGACTGTGAGGGGATTTCCAAAGAGTACTAACTGAGAAAACTCTCACATGGAATGTAGGCAACACCATCTTACGGGTGGAGTGCTAGAATGAGTAAAAAAGAAAAAGCCATTGGAGGGTTTAGATGCCCTTCTCCCTGCTTCCTGGTCCAGTGAGGAGTCTTGGTCACATGCCCACTGACATGAACAATGTGATGCCTCTGTATCCTCTGGAACCATGAGCCAAAATAAGTCCTTCACTGAAGTTTCTTCTTGATAAGTGTTTGGTTGCAATGAACAGGAGTGGGTGGGGTGGGGGACTAACACACCCCTATTTTGACCCCTTTCTTCCAAATCAGGACTGAAACGGGTAAAAGTGAATGCAGAACTTAGAAGCAAAAGTTAAGGAAGCACTCGCCAGGAGCCTGGGTGGGCACTGTGCTTAAATTATGCCCCTAGGCTGTTCGTTATCCTCGGACTAGGTCTGCCCTCCCGCTGAAGACAACCAGTGTCAGATCCCTGTCCATATAAACGGATTTAGCCTTCCATAGAACTTCATATTAATGGAAACCTAGAGTGCTCCTGTGTCTGGCTTCTTTTGCTCAGCATAAGGTCTTTGAGAGTCAACCATGTTTCATGCACCACCAGACTGTTCATTCTTACTGTTTCCTAGTGTGATGTACTATGAAGTTATCAAATATTAGTCGTGCATTCATTTTCTAGTGAATATTTGCATTGTTGAAGGATTGGTTTTGAATTAAATTGCTGTGAATATTTATACACATGCACTTTTATGGGCAGTGTTTTCCTCTCCCTGTATAAATGCCTAGAGGAATGATTGCTGTGCCACAGAGTAGGTGTGTTCTTAACTAAGGAACTGCCAAAATATTTATGCTCCAAGATTATTGAAGGTTTATACACCCACCAGTGATATGAGACCTCCAGTTATTCTGCATCCTCAACACCCAGCCCTTATAGTGTGTGTGTGAAGTTGCCCTCCCCTGTTAACTAAATAAGTATACAGTTTTTGCATGTCCTCATTAAACATTCAGACCTTTTTTTTTCTTTTGTTTTTGATTTTTTGAGACAGGGTCTCCCTGCAGCCCTGGCTGGCCCGGAACTTGCTATGTAGACCAGGCTGGCCTCGAACTCATAGAGAGCCACCTGCCTCTGCCTCCTGACTGTTGGAATCAAAAGCATGCACCACCATGCTTGGCCAGACTTTCTTTTGAAAAGACATGTATTTGAGACATTTTCTTATTGATCAGAGTGTAGGTGGTGGCTTCCAGGGTCTAGAGAGTGGGTAAGATATGGAAATGTTAAGAAGAAAAATTAATGAAAATAAAAAGATGACCTAAGCCACCATATAAGCAGACTTCATATTAAACACATGCTCAGACTTTAAAAAGCAACACATGTGTGAGAAACTAAATCATATTAAGAATTAGAAAATATTTATAATTAGCTGGTGCCACAGAAGCTGCACTTCAACACCTGTGGGGTACAGATAGATTATAAATGAAAACAAAACTTAATGAAAACCTTTCTGACAAAACTGATCAAGGGAAACAGTAAGAGAGAGAAAGACACATGGAAAGGGTTGTGAAGGAAAGGCAGACTAACACGAATACTGTAGCTGTAAGAAATCATAACAAAACCAGAACAAAGCAAGGCAGTGGGTCCCTGCAGAGCAAAGCATTCGAACTGGCCCAGTGGTTCTCAACACTGCTATGTGAAACGTATCAGGGAGATCTGTTCTGGAGACTTTTAAAATATTTCACTTATTATTTTTATTTTATGTGTATGCATGTTTGTCTGCATATATGTAAGTACACCCATGTCATGCAATGCTCATGGAGGTCAGAAGAGGGCGTTAAATCCCCTGGAACTGGAGTTACAGACAACTGTTAGCTGCCATGTGGGTGCTGGGAATTGAACCTGGGTCCTCTGCAAGAACAGCCAGTGCTCTTAACTGCTGAGCCATCTCTCCAGCCCCTGAAGACTTTTTTAAAAATAGTGATTCTTTATCTTTCCCAGTTGAAAAATATATTAGAATTTCTGAGGACAGGTAGGGCATCAGCTCCTGTAGGGAGCACTTGAAACCAGTCAGAGTTCAGAATCATTCCCCTAGGGAGTCAGAGGCGCCTTAGACAATCTTCCTACTGCAGAGCCATTGGCTCCCTGAAAAGTAGTCTTCTTCCCTAAGAGAGAACCATGACAGAGCCATAAAGCTGTGTGTCCCCCATATCTCCACTGTGGCTTCTTCCAATATCACCCCATTGCTTAAGTAGCTGGAAGCTACTTTTATTTTATGTCTAATTTTAAGCCCATAGAAGTGAGCATCACTTTCTAGTCAATAGTTCTGAGTCCTTCCCCAGACCCCACCCTGAGTTAATAGTTTCCCTTGTGTGATCCTGATTTATTTTTGGAGCCAGAGTTGAGAAGAGACACAGTTATTATTTTTCAAAACAAATGTAATGATTGTTGCTGCTTATAGAACATTGTGTTTGTGATGTAAGAAAAGAGGCAACTCTCAGAGTTCGCAAGCCAAAGGAGTGAAAATGATTCACATGCAATTACAAGCACATACACACCAGTATGTACTGAGTTGTGTTAGACAGTCTTTAATGAATTACAGTCTTGACTGGTGATACCAGCCGTGGAGCAGGGAGAGAAAATAAATCATTGTACTATTTAGAAAACAGGAATTTCATAAATGGAATTGTGTGTTCACACCATCACTGGAAGAGCTAGAGAAACAGAATCCAGCTGGGCCTCTAGAGATGATTCTGGAAGGGTAACCCTGAGGACATCAAAGTAGAGGGAGGTTTGGTCAAAGGCACTAGCAAAGAAAATGAAAAATGAGGCATATGCGACAAACTTTCATAGAGTAAAACCAACAGGTCTTGAATGGCCAGTGAGATGCCCACTCTGTCCCGAACAATGTCAACAGAGGGAGCTGTACAGGCTGATGAAGGGTATTGGTTCACTCTTTTCTTCTTTGATGCCCATGTACCTCAGGAGATTGCCTGGCTCAGCCTCCTTTGGATGTACCTTCCTAAGCTGTGGGAAATTAACCACTGTAACTACTTTGCAGTTAAGTTATTGGGTGCCAACAATAAGATGCGCTCTTGGAAAACTGGAGATTCGAAGTAAGTTTAACAGAAGGAAGGAATGGCAGGGAAGTATTCCCTTCCTCTGGAGGAGACCTAGAAGTCCCAGCTTGGTCTAGTAATTGTCAGTTCTGTCGCAGGCCCATGACCAGCACAGCTCTGCTATGTGAGCATGGTCCTAGGGCCTAAAGTTGGCCAAACTGTGTCTGCGTGCTCTTTCTCTCTGCATGAGGCAGCTGAGCCTTCTCAGTAGATGACCCCATTCTGTTCCCTGTGCTCTGCCTCCTGTCCAGCTATAGTCCACTCCTTGGTCCTCCACCAATGCCTGCTCTATTCACACTCTCTCATCTACACATTTGGTCATCTGCCAGAAATGCCTGCTCTTACTTCATTATGGACCAGCTGTGGTCCTACTCACCCTTGAAAACTCACCTCAAATTGCAATTTAATGAGACAAAAACTCACCTCTATATTGCAATTTAATGAGACAAAATGTAGACGCTATAGGTAGATACAAGTCAGTGTCCCAAAGAGGTCTAATGAGTGCAGCAACAGTTAAGTTCATCATGACTCAGTGAGAGTCCCAAACTCAGTTCCAGTGTCTCAGAATTGACTGCATTCAGGAAGAAAGCCCAACGTGAACTCAACAGAACTTAATGGCAGCTAGAATCAGACACCACATACATAGATGGTATGATCGAGGCCCTTCGTTTCTTTCTCAGTGCCTCTGTGGCCTCCCCATGAAGATCCTGCTACCCTGCTAATCACCCTGAGCCAGATAAATGCCCAGGGACTCCCATAGCATTAAGGCTAAAAATCAGTATAGCTAAAGCAATACTATTTTTCTTCTGATCATTTCTTAAGATGGTGAATGAGACTTAATTGTAGCAAAAATTGGAAGAATAAAAAAATTACAAGAGACAGAAAAATAATTCACTCATGATCCCATAATCCAGAGACAGAAAGTGCCATTCAACTGTCACCACTGCTCCTGACACCCCAGGTTTACGTACCATCCTCATGTCCTGCCTTGTTAGTTTATTATTCCTCTTTTGTGTTATGAAAAATTATTTTCAGGCATTAATTGTATTAATTAACCATACCTTAACCAGGAGCTAGTTTGGCTGTTTCCAGGTTTTTCTTCTGTTATACATACTGCTTGGATAAACATTTTTATGTATCAATCCCTGCCTGTGTTTTAGATTCTTTCCCTAGAACTGATGCTTAGTTATGAAATCATTGGCTCATATGTTATGAATATTTTTAGATTAGCTGGGAATACTCCTGCCTCTCAACTTCTATTTCAGAGATCTTTCTACTTCAACAAATTATTAATCTCCTTTGTCAAAATCCATGTGAAAAGAAAAAAATAATGGGAGTTTTCTTGTTCTGGTCTGGCTCAGGATCCCCATCAGCTCATAACTGGAGTCATTGGCCCTCTGTGGAAGTCTCTTTAAATCTCTCCGATGGATGTCCTGAGACACTTGTTCCTGATCTAGGAAACACAGCTGCCCATGCTACTGATTCAAGTCTGGACTGTACCCACCTCACCATCTTGCATTTATACCTTAGTAGGACTCTCTGCTTTGTTACTGGTTTTCAGTAAAATTCTGCAGGGAATCTTGCAGTTGGGACAAAGACTGTGATGTGTTCATAGCTGTGTAAGTATTCTGGAGTCCTTTTATTCCACTGACACCACTGGGAAGAGCTCATGGATACAGTTACCATAATTACTCAGGACATACAGTGGCATATTCCTCTGCTTTACAGCACCAAGTTTGTTCAAATTATGACAAACACCTCCTCTATCTAAACTCAAACCTGATTAGCAGACAGGACCTTTAGGAGAGAAAACAAGATTCCTCCTGGTGGATGCAGCACTGTTTCAGAGCAAATGTAGGAACTTGGCCTGCAGGGGGCTTCCAGCTGAACACCGGGGGGCTGGGGCTGTCTACACAGGTAGGTGGACCTTCAGAGACATCTCTCTCATCACTTTTCCTATATTGTCAATGTGACTGTCTCCTTAACAACGTCTCTCAATATTCCTTTGATACAATGAGTTGTTATGAGGGAAGTATGGTTTTTCTCTTTGGTTCTCTGTTGGAGATGACTCCGATGGAATTACCAAAGCAAGGTAGCAGATCGTCCATCTCTTCCCCTGCGTTTTTCACAGTAGGGTCTGGCAGCAGACCACCAGCAGCTGCATCTGTTTGCCTGAGGGTCTCTTTAGTAATGGACCAGCACTGCATATGTAAACAATGAGTCCAAAGCTCTGCAGAATTACTATGCCACCCCAAGAAGCTCTTAAGTGATGGATGACAAGGCTTTGTGCATAAGCAACCCCACTGGCTGGCCCTTCAAGTGTGGTAACTATCACCAGTGTTCTACTCTGTCCCGGCGTTCTTAGCAAGAGTGACCCCACATGTCCACAGTGGTAATGTACTTGGCAGCAAGCCTTCCATTGACCTTTTTCACTTCCTGCCTTACTTCCTCAATCTCTGTGTTTTCTGGGATGCTATCCCCCGTAAACTAACTGTTCTCAAGTTCTTGTCCGCGAATGTGACAGCAGGTGAAATGTGCACTCTAAATGAGTGTCTGTGGAAGAGCATTTGGATTAGAAAGGAGCTGGGCAGAGCCAGTGATCCTATAGCAAAGATGAAGACCCAGGAAGAAAGTCCACACTGAAAATATCCCTTGTGCTAAAGAAGGCTGAGAAGAATGAGATGAATGGACAACCTAGCGACCTAATGAAATACTGCATGTGTTCACTGTAATTGTTCCCCACCGTACAATCCTATTGCAGTAGCTTTTGCAAGATACTTCTGGGGAAAGAACCCCACTTACTTTAATGTAATACACTTTTCCACCTAAAAGGACATACTCCGCAATGGTGGGTCGTTCAATATTTATTCATTTAAGTTCTTTGGAGACCAGCAACCAGTGAGTGACACAGACGGTACAAGTACCGAGTGTCTTTATAATTCAGTAATGGTATTTTAAACTGGGATGGACTCAGTGAACACATGAAGTCGGGTTTCCTTGGAACAGTTCTGACAATTGATGTTCTGACAATTAGTAAGAATTCAGTAGAGCCTGGGAAAATCCACCCAAATCAAGATAAAAATGAAGCCAAGACGGGACCCGACTTCTGGAGCCTAAGGAACATACAGTAATAGAAATCCCAAAACCGAGTCGCCAGATGCGGCTGCTTAGAGCGCCTCCTACCTTGCGGTTCCATGTCGCCGTCCCCAAGTGTAATGGCTCTGCATCCTGGAGGTCAGGCTGAGGTGCCATCCTTGCAATCAATGAGCTCATTACCTTGGGAAATGGATTCTTCTCCCTTCTGCCCCTTTGCAGATTTCATTTGCATTCTCCCAGACATGTTTTCATTTCCATCAGCCTGGGCTGGCTGTCGGCGTGGGCGGGGGCCCGAGCTGCCGCGCGCAGTCGAGTTTCCTCCTTTAATATTGCTTCTGGTTGGGCCTGTTTGGACTTGCTTCGGCAGCACAATCCCGAGTGTCACTCAGGCAATTAAATAAGGTATTTTATTTTATTCAAGGGGGCTGTATCAGGCCTATTTCAGGAACTATTTGATGGGAATTGGGGCAAAAAAAAGTCCCTTGAAAATGGCATCCCATCTGTAGCCCGATGCGAAAGGATCACAGAATTAGCTTTTCCTTAACACTATTATATTCTTTCAATAGGGTGTAAAGTTTTAGGAGATGAACTTTCATGCTCCGTGTCATGGGAGCAGATTGGTTTTGCATGTGTGACAGAGCAGGCCCTGAGACTCCAGCTGTGGAGGCCAGCACAGAAACACAGAGTACTTGAGGGAGGCAGATGCCTTTCCCAGGCCTGGGTCTGCTTACAAACTTCTGACTTCCCGGATTTTCACAGCAGGTTCACTTTCTTTTAGCTCCAACTTATAAAGTGACTTTGGACAACTCTTCCCTGATCTTGTCTGCAAGTGCATTTCTTCCTTAAAACACTTGGGGCTGCGATTCAGACAACTGGACTGTTCACCCCAGTGTGGGCCACCCTGAGGCATTGTCTTCTCTTGCCTTTGGTTTCCATGGAAATGGTTGCTTTGTTGCCTTAGACCTGTCTACAAGGAGACCAGGATCCCAGAAGCTCTGTGCTTGAAGCCACAGAAAACAGCTGAGTTCATGTCCACAGCAGCTGGAAAGTAGTGTTTGGAATGAAGGAAGCCCTTATTATACTTCATCTACCTTCCACCTTTCCCGGGATACTAAATTAATTTTTAGAATGAAATTGAAAGAAATTTTGATATGGAGCTATGTAAGAAAAGTCAGAGTAAGGTATTTAGAATAGCATTTCCCTGTCTTCTGAAAAGCAAACGCTGGCTTAGCCATAAAACAAAACTATAAAAATCACCTTTCAAAAACAAATACCAGGGGCTCAAGATGGAGCTCAGTGGAACCCGGGGCCGGTAGCAAGTCCAAGGCCATGAGTTCTATTCCTCACACCTACAACATAAAACAGACAAAATCCAAGTATCACTCAGAAGATAATCAAACAAAATGATTTCAGTAACCAAAATTCATCACATAAGGTTTCCAAGAGGAAATAGTTCAACACGTCTTTAAAGTAGAGATTCTGAGACCATTCAAAAGCACTGTTATTTACAATAAGCATAAAGAATCTGCTTCCTCATCATGGAGGTGCAGGCAGGAAAAATGTAAGAGCCCAATGATTAGTGAGGAGGCTGTGGACCGCTGTCTTAGGGCATGGCATGGCTGAGGCACAAGTGCCATTGGTCATTGACTTCCGTATTGTAGCCATGGGCTTTACTCGTGCTCCAGGGGCTAGCTTCACACCCATGCCCAGTCCTGAAGCCCTGATTCAACATAGTGGGTCACAAAGCACAAACAAATAGAAAGCATAAAAACACGAAAGTGGTATGGGGCCTTGGTGGTGGTGGGGTATTGTTAGGGTGGGAGGAGGGCCAGAGACGGTCCAGGGATGAGTGAGGCCAGACCGTTTATACATGTAGGAAATTATCAAAGAATAAGTTAATGAAAGAATTCGTTTCCTTTCCACAGAATTACAAAATACATCCTGTTATGTCTAATATTTTGTTTCCAAAAGGCTTTTAAGTTTCAACAGATTTATATGCATATGAAGCATACCTCTCAAACAAAAAATCCTGGTCAGACACAGCCTAGGTGGGAGTATAACTCTACTATTATATAGACATTTACTCTAGAGGAAAATGCCGCTGAAGAACTGGGCACCTAGAATTCCACAGACACAATGGGAAATGAGACCTCAGATGGTTTCTAAAGAGTTTTGAATACGTGAAACTTCCAGAAAACATTAAACAAAGATGGAAATTTCCCTAACCTTGATCTTACTTCTCTGGAGGGACTATAATTGGATTTTTGGACAAATAATGTATGTACTGTATTAATTCAACCACAGTACTGCCTGTAGGGTGTCAGATGCATTCTGGGGATTTTTCAATGTGTTCTAGACACCTATGAGTCCTTCCCTTCCCATGATGCTCTGAATGCACCAACAAAACTGGTCTAACTGTTCACAATGTGAATCATCAATCGACCATTTCATGAGTCATTTCTCTGTCTTATTTTAATGATAGTGCTTATAACCCTCTAACACAATCTTTTTTGCAGCTGTGCCCTTCTTTAATATGTCCTCTAATGGGATGCTGTTACAACAAAGTCTGGTATATCTTGTTCATTCTTGGGGTTTCAGTCCCTGGAAGAGCAGCTAATAGATAGAGGCTGTCCCAAACTATCTTCAACGGGCAACTCACACAGTTCCAGAGGCACAGCTGGCTCCGTGATGAACTGGCTGACACTGGAGCCTAACTTGGCAACTGGAACAAAGCAGAGTTCAAGTAAAGTGATGGAAGTTTAGGCGGGCAAATTTTAGCCAAGGAATTCGTCCTGTGGCAACAAGGTTCCAGCTGCCTGAATGGGCCAACCAGCATAATAGTACCCCCATTTGGTGTGAAAGATCACAGTGGTCTTAACCTACAGAAGCTTCACGTTAGACAAGGGAATAAGCTAAAAACTAGTAAGAACCAAGGCTGAATTCCACACAAGCCTATGGGGGGGAGGGGGCTTGTATACAGAGGCGCTCCAAAAAAGTGTCTTAGATGGGCAACTCAGACAGCCCTGGAGGCACAGCTGGCTCCATGATGAACGGGCAAGACAGCTAACTAGCAATCTAGTTCAGAGTCGCAGATTGGATGACAGGTGGTAATGGTTTGGGGAGGGTAAGCAATGCATCTTCCCACAGAAAACAGAGATGACTTGATTCTCAACTCTACTGAAAGGGATTCGGGAGTGAAGTGGGGAGTGAGGAGCCAGGGAGGGCAGAGCCACTGGGAGGTGGGAGCCCACAGCTTTTCCCAGCAGCCAGCTGTGGCAAGAGTTAGTCAGCTCACAGCGCTCAGAGGCAGCCGAAGATGAATAGCGCAGGCTGTGATTACTCTTCCATTTAAACTGCTCTGTGTTTCCACATTACAGGCAACACTTTCTGGATAAGTAAATCATGCCCAGCATTCATCTCACACATACAGACAAATATAAAATCAACATTTCTCCACAGTAAACAAGATCCCACTGTTCATCTGTTGCTGGAGGAGGTCCTGAATGTCATCCCCTTTCTCTAAGGCAGTAAAGGCTCAGGGCCTGCTTCCTCCTCAGGCTCAGGTTAGCCATTCTGAGGTGCAATGTCCTAAAATAGAAAGAGAGCACACTGAAACTGGATCAGCAACGCCTCACTGAATAGCTTCAGCACAGGTAGAAGACCCTCCCTAAGAGTACCTGCAGTTGATTGAATTTCAAACTTTCCAAGTATGAGATTAGTGTGACGTGACAGGTTGAAGAGTCTGTTAAGATAATGCCTCATTCTCTAAGCAGATGCTCAGACAGACATACTACACACATGCTTTAAACTTATGTGTACCGTACAGGCTTCTCAGGTGCCATTAGCTCACAGGTCTGTATCACAGTCATAAACAATTCACTGCCCTGGATCCTAAGTACAATTCCATGATGCTAGCACCCTCACAACTCACTGATCATTTCCATGAGTCTCTGTGGGGATAGTTAACGGAGATTACACAACAATCCATTCTCACTGGGAGTGATCATGCCTTCATGCTTCTCCCAGGGGCCATATGGGTTTCTGTATCCTGAAGGTTCTGTGGCACTGAGGTGGTGGGAACGAGATGATGCTGAGGCCGCCCAGTGCCTTCCTCTGCTGTGGAGAATGCCTGTTGCCATCTTTTCTGTTGCTCGTTGGTGGAGAATGTCGATAGTAATAATAATGTGATAAAGATGATGTTAATCACAAATTATTGAGCATAAGTAACAAAATGCCAGGCACTATTCTAATGGTTTTTATGTGTAAGTCATTTGATTCTCATGAAAACCTACAAAGCAAATGCTGTGTGAGTGACGGGGACACCAAGGAGGTGATAAACTCTATCACCTGAGGCAACGTGTGACACAAAATTGTATCATTTTAGTGAAGAGAGAGAGAGAGAGAGAGAGAGAGAGAGAGAGAGAGAAACTTAGACATGTTTATAATCACACACACACACATACACATATAGAGGCCAACATACAGAATTAACACAGCTTTACAAATGTTTATATGATTCCCCCCTTAGTCAGGGTCTATTGAATCATCCATTTAATGGTTGACTCATTCCCTAGTATTTTAAACTGCTACCATTTATATGGAAAATATATCATACTCTACAAAGTACTTTAGGAAAAAACCTTTTAACCCCTCAAAAATTAATTTTAACTGATATCTAAAACATATAGCCCATCATCTTTTTAACGGCAGCCTGATATTCCACCATGGTAAAGTACCATGATGTAGCTAATAAATGTCTGACTTGGGCATATTAACATGGATTTCTAGTTTCTCCTAATCGAAGACTGACAGGGACCTCTATGAGCCGTGCTCCCTTAGTTGTTCATTCAGTTATATCACTCCATTAAATTCTAGAAATTGGCCTACTGTACTTAAGGATTTGAAGATTTTTCAATTTTCACAATATACTGCCCTCTAGGAGGTTTGCTGAACCAACCTATATCTTCACTAAGGGACATAAAAATACATTTTTATGCCCTTGCCAACACTGGATACTATCAATATTTTCAACATTTTCAACTTAGTGAATAAAAAATGGCGTCATATTGATGCTTTAATTTGCGTTTTCTTAATAGTGAGTTTCATCATTTTAAAATATTTAAATCATATGTCCATATTCTACAAATAGCCTGAACTATCCTTAAACCACTTTTAGTATCTCATATTTTATTTATTTGTATGACTTCCTTAAAAATTAAAGAAACTAAACCTTTGCTTATAATATTTCTTGCAAGTAATGTTCAAGCTTGTCTTTTAAATATTGTTGATGGTATCAGAACAGTAATTATCTTGAAGGTAGGTAAATTGACTGGGGTTCGGTTTTGTTGTTCAAAAGTCATAAAATTTTATATATTCCAAAGAATTATTGATTATTTCCTTGCAGCCTTTGAGTCTATACATCATAAGTCATCCACCACCACTGGATTAGAAAAATCCTTATGTATACATTCTGGAATTTCAATGGTTTCTTTTTTCTAAGAAAATCCTGAAGCATTCAGAATGTATTTTTGTAACAGTTATAGTACAATATTTATAGTTTTCCAAATATTTATATACTTCACTTTAATCGTGTTCTATTGAATGACTTCCTTAATAAGTAGTTGATTGTTCCCTGGTATTTTTAATTACTACTATTAGTATACACCAAAGTATTATTCCTCCTTTGCTTAGTTTCTGGATTCCTTTTTCATTTTATGGATCTGTCTGGGTCTTTGCTTCTACCCGACAGTGATAATTTAACTTCAAACTGCATGAGTCAATCTCATTACTCATTTTTCTTGTTCAGTTCATGACTATTCTAACACAATTATTCTTCCAAATGAACTTTAGAATCATTTGGTCAAGTTCCAGACAAAAATCTCATCAAATTTTAATTGGGATAGCATTAAATGTATAAATTAATTTGGGGGAAAATGACATCTTTACAATATTGAAGTTTTTAATCCAGAAAAATGGAATGTCTCCTGATTTATGAACATCTTTTATGTTCCTAAGTTAAATTGTAGTATTTCTAGATAGATCTGCCATAATTCTTGATAAGATTCATCCTTGTTAATTTATGCTTTGGTGGCTATTGCTAATGTGATTATTTTTGCTTTGTGTATTTCCTAAATAGCTGTTTCTACTCTACAGAGAAACTATTAATATTGATTAGGAGGCCACTAGAGAAATAGCTCAGCAGTTAAGAGCACTTGCCGCTCTACCAGAGGACCAAGTTCAGTTCCCAGCAGCCCACATTGGTGGCTTATAACCTCTTGTAACTGCAATTCCAGGGAATCAAATGTCTTCTGGCCTCTGAAGGAAAGCAACTGCACACATGTGGCACACACTCACACAGCCATGTAAACAGAAGTAAAAAAGATTACAGAAATCTTAATGATGATTTTCAGTTTCATGTGATAGTGACTCATTTGAATTTTTAAACATTTTTACACTTATTTATTGCTTGTATGTGCACAGTGCACCTGTGGTGGTCAGAGGGCAATTTTCAGGAGTTGGTTTTTTCCTTTCACTTTATGGATCATCAGACTGGGCAACAGGAACCGTCGTCCACTGAGCCGCCTCACCAGCCCACAGTGGATTAGTTTATTAAATAAATGTCTTTATAGTATTATCCATTTACATGTGAGTCTTACATTTTCTTCTAAGTAGGCAGTCTTATTTATAAACCAGTAAAAGTTTTGTCTCCTCCACCATAGTTACAGGATTTACAGTCATTAAGTGATGGCTTCAATGCATGTGTAAGAAACACTCTGAAGCAGCAGGAATTTTGAAACATCTTACATGTGAAGTTTCAGTCTAATAAAATGCAAAACCACATTCTTTTTAAAGTAAATATTGTTTGTAACAGACTCAGCTGACTATTAAATTTTCCCTAACTCCCTTCGAATTATAGGGAACTCAGTTCATATTGAAATTCATTCTTTAATTATGTTTAAATTTTTGTAATGAGGAAAAAGAGCACGAATCTCAGACTGAAGTGGTTTAAATTGTGAGCTCTGAGGCTAGACAATCTCAGCTCAAATCTTGCCTCCTACTAATTAGCCATTATTTGGGGCTAATTGCTTTAACTATAAAGCAATTCACAAATCTGTGCAACAGTTCACAAATCTGTGCAACCAATCACAGATCTGTGCAACCATTCACAAATCTATGCAACAACAGAAGAAGTAGCAACACCTCACTCTCCTAGTCTGCTTTGCCACCAGTGACAAAACACCAGGAACCCCGTGGCTTAAACTTTCCCCACTTTTGGCAGCTGGGAAACCCAAGGCCAAGATGCTGGTTAGACCCAGTTATTGGTAAGGGATCTCTTTCTGGCTTAGGTCGCCTTCTCCTTCTGTGCTCATGTGGCCAAGCCTAGCTATAGACATGTAAAGAAATGGCTCTCTCTCTCTCTCTCTCTCTCTCTCTCTCTCTCTCTCTCTCCCCTCTCTCCTCTCATGTGTGTCTTTCTCTCAAAAATTGTTATTAGAATGTAATAATTGTACAAAATAACAGGTCTCATTGTGACGTTTTCATGCACGGATACAACATGCTTTATAGATAGTCACCATTATTCTATACCACGTTCACTGTTACCCCCCATCTATTCATTCGTCCTCCCCACTCCTCTGGTCCCTCCTCTTCCCAGTCTTGCTTCTATTTTCATGCCATTTCTTACCATTTCTTAAAACTTAGATTCCACATATGACAGAAAATAGGCAATTTTTGACTTCTCTGAGCCTAGCTTCTCTCTCTTTTTGCAAGGACACTAGCCTGTATATGGAAGATTCTGCCCCTCATGACTTCTGACTCTAATCACTCCCCCCCCCCGAGAGTCTAAAACACCCTCAAATTGCAAGTAGGGCCTTTATGGTAAGAATTTGTGGCAGGGGAGCGTCCATCCCATGGCATTACAAACAACTTGTTTTGATTCGGTTGACCTGTTTTCTTTTGCTTACATCACTAAGCTTACGCCCCTGCCCTCACCTGCTGCTAATCGATAACACAATCACAACACATGTTTACATCAAAAACTTGAAGACAAATCCAACCCAAGAATCCTTGATGATTAATATATTTTCTCTATAGTTTTGTGAAGAAACGAAAATACTGAAATGTTTTCAGAAGTACTCTTAAATTGCTCTTTGTCGCCCCAAATTCTCCCTCTTGTACCTGTCACGTTTTTAATCTCCTCCTGTCTCCAGATCTGCCCTAGCTGCTCCCAAAGCTAGTATTGCTTCAGTTTTAAGCAGCAAATGTATTGAGACAATTGTGAGAAATTGAATGGTGTCCTGTCCCACCTGAAAGTCAAACCTTGCTAACACCCTAGTCATCTTCCAGTCCCCATCTTCTCTGCCCTATCCCTCCCTCCTCTGAAATGTAATACACAGCTAATCCCATGAGATTGTTTTCTCAAATGCCCAGAAAACAAAGGACAAAATCATTTCCTACATTTCAAGTGTGGAACAATATATTCTGTTATTAACCACGCTGATAGAGTTGTGTTTTGAATATTGTGTCTGGATAGAACAAGTATGTCTTTAACAATAGTGTAAAGTGTAGTTTGTGCGTGTGAATCATCACAAAATCAGAGGGCTACGTGTTCTGATGTATTGATTTCCTTTCTGAGATGAGCAAGAAGCTGTTACGTTTGATTCTCTTTCCAGCAGTGCCAAGCCAGCAAAGCAGTAATGCTATGCTAAAACAGTAATGGCTTGTGGTGGAATCCCAGCACTCGGGAAGCAGAGGCAGGCGGATCTCTGTGAGTTTTACGTAGTGAGTTCCAGGACAGCTGGGGCTCCCTGGAGACCCTGTCTCAAAAAGACAAAAAAAAAAAAAAAAAAAAAAAAAAAAAAAATCTTCCACATGCTGGAAAGATGGCTCGGCAGTTAACAACACCTGCTCTTCTTCCAGAGAACAGAGGCCGATTCCCAGCACCTACACTGGGTAGCTTATAACCACCTGTAACTTCAGCTCCAGAGGATCCAACACCCTCCTCTGACCTCTGCAGATACCTCCATGCATGTGAGCTGTTCCCCCATGATCTAGTTACTTCAGCAACACCAAAAGCAAAACACAAGTTTCATCACTTCCACCAGAGGGTACTTACCATGACGTGCCTTGTCACTGCTGTTGACATGTGGGAGAGTTCACTGACAAGAATACAGTGCCACACACAGCTTCTTTAGGGTTTAGTCTGACATACTCTGCTCATCCTGGCCTTACTTTGGTCAACATGGTTTGTTCCCTATCGTCTTGAGCAAGGTTGTTTTATACATGCATAAAACATTGTTTCGGCACGTTCTACTTCACATCCTGCAATTCTTAACTTCCTCCCCTTTAAAAAAAAAAATATGTGTACATTGAGAATTATTCTCTGTCCTACAAAATTCTATGGACTTTAATAAGTTCATAATTTCAGGATTCCCAGTTGTCCTAGAAGATCTCCTCTGCGCCTTCTGTCCAAGCCCATGTCTCCACGCCACCCCTGGAAAACACTGATCTTTTCAAGGTTACGTCTTGTTTTCTCTGCTGAGCTATTACGTAACTAGAACGCGGTGCTGGCTTTTCAGACTCAGTTCTCTCACTTAACAACATGTATTAGAATCTATCCGTGTCTTTTCCTGGCTTGACAACTCACTTCTTATTGTTAAATAATATTTCATAGCATGGATGAATCATAGTTTACCCATCAATCAATTAAAAGATATCTTGGTTACTTTCAGTTTGGGGAGAGTGTGAATACAGCTCCCATAAACATTTGTGTGTAGAGTTTTGCATGGGAATGAGTTTTCAAATCAGTTAAGTGAATAACTAGGAATGCGATTGTCAGATGGCATTGTAAGACCATGTTTAGCTTTATAAGAAACTGCCAAACTATTTCCGAGTTGGCTGTACCAGTTTGCTTTCCCACCAGCAATGAATAAGCCTTCTCACTGTTCCAGATCCAGCCAGTAATTGATATTGTCAATGTTTTTGATTTTCGCTGTCCTAATAGGATTGTGGCAGTTTCTTCTTGTTTTGATTTGTAATTCCCTAATGACAAATGCTGTTGAGTGTCTTTTCATACGCGTGTTTACCATCTGTAGATCTTCTTTTGTGAGGTTTATGCTGGCAGCAAATTCCCTTAGTTTTTGTTTTTCTGAGAACGTCTTTATTTCCCCTTCCCTTTTGAAGGATAATTTCACTTCCCATAGAATTCTAGATTGATGGCTTTTTTCTTTCAACACTGTAAATATTTTACTGCCTTCTCCTCTTGATTGACTATTTTCTGACCAGAACTTTAATTGTTGTTTTTTTGAAGGTGTGTTTCTCCATGTCTTTGACTTTGGTTTCATTCAGGTTAATTAAGGGCTGATTTTTTTTAGGAAATACCCTGATCCCTAAAGTTACCTCGCTTAGTACTCTCTGAGCTTTTTCCACATTCATTGACTTTTGAAACCTCATCAGTGATATTTCTAACAATTCTTCCCTCTCTCTCCTCTCTCTGGCATCAGGTTAGGTGTGTGGTTCCAGCTTCTGAGTTGTCTCACAGGCCCTGGGCACTGTCTCTATTCTTTGTCCTCTTCCACACAGTAGATTTCCGACCACATATCTTTAACTTCATTGATTCTCTTCACCGTGTCCACTGATGAGATGGGCCATTTACTGTGATGAAAGGCATTCATCTGTTACAATGTTTTCCATTTCCGGCATGGTTTTTCCCCCTTTCTTAAATTTCCATTTCTCTGCTACCTTACATTCCTGTTCTTGAGTGTTGTCCATTTTTCTCTTATAACTTTAATGTATCAAGTTATTTTAAGTTTCCTGTCTGGTAATTCTAATGGTAAGAGCCAGGGGGTAGAAACTGGTTAGGCAGTTTTAGGGTAAAGATCCCAAAAGAACAATGGCCAGTTTCTTTCTGGACTGAGAGCTGGAAATTCCTTAGATCTGCCAGCAAACTTGTCCCTACCTGAGGCTAGAGATATCAGAACTGTCTATCCAAAGATGTCTCTGGTTCCACCACAGCTAGAGGCCAGGGATGCAAATAAGGGGTGGGGGGGAGGGTCTGTTTTTTTGGTTTTTTTTTCTTATCTCTCTTTTTCCTGGAGTAATACCCTTGAGGGACCTGGACCCCTGGAATGAGAACGGGACTGACCAGCTCATCTCCCTCTCCCCTCCTCCCTTCACTAAACCCTATTTAACTTCTGAGTAATGAGACTCAGTGGAATCCCACTCCTGGGGGTCCCTCCTGCTGTTCGGGAGCTCTGCTGTCTCTATCCCAAGCAAATCTAGGAAAAGCAGAAGAAAGATAAAACAAGAAATTAAATAGGAAAGAAGAAAGTAGTCCTGGGAGAAAAGGTAAAACTAGACATGCTTTTTAAAAAGCAAAAGGACTTCAACAACTAGTGATACCATCGACATCTTTATGCAAAAACTTGACCCAAAAGAGTTTAATGAAACGAGAAGACAGGCTTTGGGGTTTCCTTCCGACATATAAAGAGTTTGGGAGAGGTCAGGCTTACAAAAGGGGGGGTTAAGGTAGCAAAAAGCCCCATAAGATTAACTGCTCAAAAAATTAAATTCCTGGCCTGGTTGGAAACTTAACTTTCTGTTTTCTCCCAGATCAATCACCAGGTCACAGGCCCATCCAGGTTCACCTTAGGTCCAGGTCTGGCTAAAGAGATGGGCAGAATACCTAGGGCGTTAATGAGATGGCGAACTTTTCTTGCTTGAATCCCCTCCTCCTAGTGCAGACCTTCTGGACCTGAATGGGGACATGACGTCTCTGTAAGTCCTGCCCGCTTTTCTGAGTTCTTCAGAAAACTGTAATCGCTCTCCTTTTCCTTTTCATATCCTTTTTCTAACGCTTTGGGCTGCCTGAACATTTTGTATTTCTTTACCTTTTCTCTAAAGTTTCCTTCTCCCCACCATGTGGCTGTTAGTCCGCCATGTGTCTAACCACCATGTGTCCACCATGTGTCTAACCCCCATGCAGGCTCTGAACATGTGTGGCTCCATCTCTCCTCCACTCTCCTCCTTGAGGCAGCTGCTGAGATTCCCAGCTTGCCTGACCTGAAGAATTGGTCTTTAAAGTCTAGTAAAAATGCCCTAAAGTCTCCAGTTGAGTCATTTCTTAAATTCTTTTATGAATGAGACTAAGAATCTTCTAGGAGATGCTGTTTCTCCCCTGTATTAAGGGGAGAATGGAGAGGAGAAAGAGATTAAGTGACCAAACTAGAAAATCTGAACAGGTGACCACTAAGAGTCAAAGCGCAGATCAATTTACCTGCAGCATAGTCATGAGTCTTGATAACAGGGAGGGACAGTTTATGCATTTTGATGAATTCCTGGGGGCTGAGGGTGAACTAGTTAGAGTGAGACACTCTGGGGAGATGCATGCTTTGGGATCCCAATTAATTCTTGGATGTTACCTAAGACACCTCACAGAGTTCTCTCCATGAACCAAGAAAGATCTGGTTCTGGGTACCCTTGTGAGACAGTGCATTTTTCAAAACCCTATAAAAGAATGGAAGTTTTGCTAGGACATTCTCCAAGCTGGGGAAGGTAATTCTCTCACCCCTGGACTTCCTGTCTCTCATAAATGGGGAGAAAGATCCAAGAACTACAAGTCTACTAATAACTAAAGTGTACCTTAAGATTCAATTGTAATATATTACCAGTAGATTATAGATGAAAACATGGAGGGAAACCAAGTCCATCTGAGGAGGTCATAAGGAAACCTCAGGACACTGAGATGTAAACAAGACACAGAGGAATTTGGAGCCACAAGCAGCTACATTAAACACAGCCCACCTCCTACCCAGGTTAGCACACTCACAGTGGGGCCTGTTTACCCCAGCTCCTTACACACATTGTGACCAACTTCAGCAAAAGTTACGTAGTGGCGCTCGCCTTTAGTCCCAGCACTTGGGAGGCAGAGGCAGGTGGATCTCTATGAGTTCGAGGCCGGCCTGGTCTACATAGTGAGTTCCAGGACAGCTGGGGCTATAGGGAAACCCTGTCTCAAAAAAGACAAAAAAAAAAAGTTACAAAGTGAGCCAAAAAACAAAGGAAAAAAAGTCAGTCTAAGTCAAAGCAAAGCTGTGCAGAACCAGGTTCATCCACGGCACAAATGTTAGTGATACAGGAGAGCTGGGATGCCTTCGAGAGTGCTGCTGCCTTTCTCACCTCTGTGTGCTTAGGTGAGAGGCTGGGGTCCTGGAAACCCAACGGCCACCAAAGCCACCTCAAGTCGGAGGTTTCCAGGTTCTTGTCTTACAAATTCAAAGAATGAAATTCACAGACCACAGAGGATGAGTCTCAGAAAGGAGTCATTTATTATAGGGAGCTTGGGATAGCAGAGCTCCCGAGCAGCAGGCGGGGGGCCCCCAGGAGTGGGATTCCACTGAGTCTCATTACTCAGGAGTTAAATAGGGTTTAGTAAAGGGAGGAGGGGAGAGAGAGATGAGCCGGTCGGTCCCACTCTCATTCCAGGGGTCCAGGTCCCTCGAGGTCCAAGAACAGGGTATTATTCCAGGAAAAAGAGTGATAAGAAAAAAAAAACCAAACAATTATTGGTGCTGTGAAAGAATGAACCGCGTCCTCAGTCTGCAAAACAATTGTGCTGCCATCAACTTCTCTCCTCTTCACACGCCTAAAAGCTCTTTAAAATTCGCTGGTGCTATGCTAGTAGGTTAACATTAGCGATTATGACAACCTCACTGGACGTCATTCCCTAATCAATGTGAAGCAGCATTCTACTTCTTTCTCCCTTCATATGTTGTTACCTAAGTAGTCATTTGAGCTGGGTATAAATTACTCTTAGGCACGTATTTCCCCTTCCACCACCTTAGCTTAACTATATCCTATAAACTTTTTCTACTTTAACTTACTCTTAGAAGTCTTTCATAAATCCTACGGAGAAGCACTGTAAGGTTTGTGTATTGATTATTTTTATTTTTTATTTTTTTTGATTAGGAAGCCAACAACTTAATTTTGTTCTGATAACAATTACATTTTTTAAACATTCAGAATGTTTATTTCTCTCTCATTGTGAAGGACATTAGCATTTTACTGATTCTCCTATAACACCCTCACCACGGGGGGCAGGAGAACCCGGGAATTGGAGAGGGGAGGATGAGATCCCTCATGTCCTCCACAGGCCTGGTGTGCAAAGAGCTGACAGTGGAACACTGACGCCTATGTACCTTTCCTAGCTCTTTCTTTATTATATCACACAACTGTATGTGTATTCCTGTGTGTGTACCTATGTGTATCTACCTCTATGTGTGTGCATGTGTGTGTGTGTGAGACAGAGAGAGAGAGAGAGGACTTTGACTCTTAGATATAGATACTAAAATTATACTTTCGTATACATATGCCTAACTGTTAAAAAATTAACATTCGGCTTTGCACTAACCTCTTATTGACAGTAAAAGCCAACATTTATGTGTGAAAGGTTTCCATCTGTTCTCTTTGTCACTTTATCATCTTTTTCCTATAAGTAAGGTCTTCATTTTTCTTAATTTTTCAAGACAAGTAGAGCTCTTTTTTTCCAAAAACAAACCCCCAGCACAGACCTGTGGAAATGGACAGCAGGTCCAGTCCTGGTCAAAGAATTATTGGCAGCCCATTACTGCTGGGTGAGGAAGGGCTGATCTTCTTAAAGGGAGGGACTCTAGATGGGCTGCCCAGACCCCAGGGGATGAACTTGCACTGAGGGATGTCTGGGGACACTAACTTGACCGGCTAGGTCTTAACACAAATGACAGAATGTATGAATTCCACTGGAGGGGGCCTATGGGAGGGTGCCAGTGGGGAAGGCGTTATAAAGATGATTAAGATTGATTAAGATGTTCTATATGAAATACACAAAAATTCAATTACAAATTCACAAAAGAATGAATAAATAAAAACACATTTTTTTCACTCTCTTTTTTTCTTTTCTTTTCTTGATTTTTTCCCCCTTCCATATTGACCATTTTCTGGTACAGAAATTTTCATCAAATGATTTCCTTTGAAAATGCTATGCACCCTGGAGACCAAGAAAGGCTAATATTAGATGATGAAGGACAGAATGCAGGCAAAGGGATGCCTAACATTGCTTTTTTTTCCTTAAAATTAAATTCTTTGAGAATTTCATACATGTATACCAGGAATTATATTCACCCCACACCGCCCCCTTCCAACACCTCCTGGATCCCCCAACACATCCTCACTCCAGCTTAATGCCATCTCCTTTTTATTTTTAAAAAATAATCACGAAGTCTAATTAATGCTGCCCATCTATGCATGGATATGGGGCCAGTCACCAAAATATGAGCAACACACCAGTGGTCACAACCCCAAAGAAGAATGATTCTGGGTCCCACAGCAGGCATCAAATACCAACAGCTTCATGAGTTCATGAGTGTGACAACTTTGTCCTGTCCAAAGACAGCATTTCATGACACTCTTCCCCGTCCTCTGGCTCCTACATCCTGCCTCCCTTGTCACAGTATTCCCCTTGCCTTGGTATGGTTTGATAAAGATGGGCAATTTAGGGCTCAGCACACATGAAGAGTACTATCTGCAAGATGGCGGAACAGGACTTGGCCATGCTCACAGAAACACCAATTTGAACAAACATCAGGCATGAAAATACCTTCACAGATGCTAAAGCATTCAGGTGAGAACTTATAGCACCTGGTTGGAGCCTACTATTATTGTCTTGCTAAATGATCGTGTTGTCAAACTGCCTTCTAAATGTTTATGTTTGTATACATAGACCTGTGCTACTCTCTTTCTTGGTCAGAGACGCATCTTTCTACAGCAAGCAGTAATCAATGAAGAAACTCATATCTGGTCAAAGTGCTGAGAATAAGTTCATTGTTTTACTAGTTTCAATCCTGTTTCTCTCTCTCTCTCTCTCTCTCTCTCTCTCTCTCTCTCTCTCTCCTCTCTCTGCAATAAAGTGCAATTGATAGTAAAAGTGTAAAACCCTAAGCAAAGCTCCTTGGCTTCAGAATGGCCATTCTATGCTGAAGTTCCCTGAGACACATAGAGTCTGGGGCTGGGCAAGTGTTTGTCTGAGCAGCTATCTTAATCTAGCTATGTGAAGTTTTCATTTGTGAGCTCATTTCAACAAAATATTACAGAAACTTTTCTCTAGACCTTGCTGCCTTGTCTTCTCAGAGCTAAAGACTGTGAGCAAATTAATCATCCTTGTCTTTAAGATAGTTTCCCTTTGCCTCCTTCATTATTCATAGATGTGTTCAGTTGGTCTCTCATTTTTCCACCTTACCTAGGATAATTTAAAGAGTGAGATAGTTCTATAAAGCTTATAATCTGGGACGGCTCAGTGGCTAAGAGTAGTGGCTGTTCTTGCAGAGGACCCAGGTTTGATTCCCAGCACCCACATGGTAGCTAACAACCATCTATAACTCCAGGTCCAGGGGATCTGATGCCCTCTTCTGGTCTCCTCCATCATTACATTACACAGGTGCACTTACATGCATACAGGCAATACACTCATACACATAAAATAAAAAGAAAGTATTTTTAAGGATCATAATATAAAACAAAATAATAATATAACTCTTCTGACTGTTCTATAAAAGCAGATATTCTTGGCATTTGGAGCAAATGTTTTAAACTGTGCTTCAAATTCTCAGTCGCTCGCTCGCTCATACTGCTATTTGAAGTTCAGACAAAATTTAGTCAACACTTATTTTAGCTTTGTTCCCTGTTCTTTCCTTTTCATTGTCAATTATTTGTTATTTCAGGCTAATTTTCATGAGATTTTGAGAGGAAATAGAGAGAACAGCATATTTTCAACCAGCCACTTTGAATCAGAAATGTTCAGAATTTTAAATTTGTGAAATTTCAACATAGTTTGTTACCTCAAACAAAATAATATAAAAATAATAATATTTTGATAGTTCACACCTGTAATTGCAGTTCATGCCTGTCATTCTGGTACCGTGGGGGGAGAATGCCAAGAGTTTTAGGTCAACCTGTACTAGATCGTGAGTTCTTGGACTGCCTGAGTTACAAGTGATACCCTGGGTCAAAAACAATCAAAACAAAGGCCAAGAAGGATGAGGGGAAGGGGGAGAGGGTGGCTGAGGAGGAAGAGAAGGAAGGAAATGATGAAGAGGAGGACCAGGAAAAGAAGGAGGAGGAGGAAGGGGAAAAGGAGGAGGAAGAGAAGAGGAGGATGAAGATGAGGAGAGGGAGGGGGAGGAGAAGGAGGAGGAGGAACAGGAAAAGGAGGAGGAAGAGGAGGAGGAAGATGAAGGGGAGGAGGACAAGGAAGGCAGGACGGGAGGGGGAGGAGGAGAAAAGAGGAGGAGGAGGAGAGGAGGAAGGAGGAGGAGGGAAGAAAGATTAAAAAAGAAATTGAAACATGGTACCAGGATGTATCTAAGAGCATAGCTCTGGGGCTGGAGAAATGGTTCAGTGGTTGAGAACACTGGTTGTTCTTGAAGAAGACCTGGGTTCGAGTCCAGTTCCAGGGGATCCAACAGCCTCTTCTGTCCTCCACAGGCATTGCACAACATGGATGTTCTTACCTGCCTACAGGCAATACATGCATACACATAAAATAAAAATAATAAATTAAAAATATTTAAGAGCATAGCTCTTCATGTCAGACCTACATGAGCGATCCATCAGTCAGGGATTTGGTCCTAAAGATCTAAACTCTTCCTTCACTTAGTGAAGCCATCTTTGCTTTTCCGTACGCCCTTTTGCTTTATTCTGGAACCCTACTATACATACTTCCTGGGCCTACTCTTCACTTTCTCATCTTTCACCATCCATTTCATTTGTTTCAGTTTTCTCTTAATTCCGGCGTAACTCCTATGTTCAATGCCACAGTTTAAAACATTTGCTCCAAATGCCAAGAACAGTCAGAAGAGTTATATTATTATTTTGTTTTATATTATGATCCTTAAAAATACTTTCTTTTTATTTTATGTATATGAATGTATTGCCTGTATGCATGTAAGTGCACCTGTGTCATGTACTAAGGATGGAACTTGGGGCCTTATGAACACAAGACAAGCACTCTACCTCTCAGCTCAGAGAGCCATCTGAAACTCCTACTTTTTGATTGTGTGGTTAGATTTTGTTTCTGAGGCAAGGTCTCACTGTTTGCTCCAGGTTGTCCTTGAATTCATGATCCTCCTGCCTCTGCCCCCCAAGTCCTACAATTAGAGGCATATAGCAAGCACCATGTTGAGCTTCTAACCTCTTATAAATAGCACAAAATGCGGAATTTTCAAGTTCGTTAATGGACTGCATCTACTTCATGAAGAATTATTAATTCTGATTCATAAGATTAATAATCTCCCTGTGTTTGGATTAGTGAGTGTCCTGGACAGCTTTAGTTGTCAACTTGACACACCTGGGCAGAGGGAGCCTCAATTAGGGAATCGCCTTCATTGGACTGGCCTGAGGCCATGACTATGGGGCATTTTTCTGGTTTTTGAGTGATATGGGTGGGCCCAGCCCACTGTAGGCAGTGCCACCCTTAGGCAGGTAGTTCTGTATTGTATAAGAAAGCAGGCTGAGCTTGGGCTAGTGGAGCAAGCCAATAAGCAGCATTCTTCCATGGCCTGTGCTTCAGCTCCTGACTCCAGGTTCCTGCCCTGAGTTCCTACCTTGGCCTCAATCAGTGATAAACTGTGACTCAGGAGATGTAAGCTGAATAAACCCTTTCCTCCCCAAGTCAGTATTGGTCAGAGTGTTTTGTCACAGCAACTGAAGGCAAACTAGAACAGTGAGTCTTTTCATATGCCTTTGGGATTTATTTTATCTATGAATTTTTTGAAGCAGTGTGTTACTCTTGATTTCCTCTTTAGAAGTCACTGAAAATAAGGAAAATGCACAAAATATGGGACAGGTCATTATAGCTAAAAGGCATTATAGGAGGCAGAAGTGAGGGGTGGAACAGAGCTGTCCAAATCAAACTGCCATTCCCAGCAGCAAACCATGCTAGAGTAATCCAGACCAGCCACTCTTGAGTGTGGCTGGACCACTGTGGTCCCTCCGACGTAGCTCCCACTCTCCTTCCCGACTCAGTGTTTTGACGCTTTCTCTAACAGTTTGACTCCGTCAAGGATGAGATACTCTTGGTTCTCCTGTTAAGGTTTGAGCACCTCCTCCTCAAAATTCATACTGGCAATATATGAGTTTTAAGAGGCAGGACCTGTAAGGACCTGTGTTCTTCCCTCACAAATGGGATTAAGGTCCCTTTAAAAGAGCTTTGCACAGTGTTCAGCTTTTATTATCTGTTCCATCTAGGAAGCAGAGAGCAGCCCTCCTAGACAAGTAACCTGCTAGCTGGTAGGTTAAATCTGGATTTCTCAGCCTCCAGAAGGATGAGAAATAAATTTCTGTTCTTGTAAGTTACTTAGTTTTAGGTATTTTGTTATAGCAGTGTTATTGTCAATCCCAACAACTGCTACAATGTTTTAAAGTATGTATGGGCCAAATAATTCATTCTACTTTAATTCCAGAAAGTGAATATTTTGTGATCTGAAATGGATGGTTACTGACTTGCTTTATTTTATTATTACTTTAAAAAATGTATGTATCAGTGCTTATTGTTCATATGCATATGTTCACATGGCAGTACAAGCTCATTTTTTTGCATGGCAAATTTATACCTAATAATCTTGCTAAACTCTTATTTGAGCTAATCATATCTGAATACTCTTGGATAATCTAACCATAGAAGAATATTATCTGCACATGTTTAAAGTTTTATTTCTTTTTCTTTTTTTTAAATAAATAATTTATTGAGAATTTCACACATGCATATAAGGTGTTTTGATCAAATCCATGCCCACCCCCTCCCCTCCAACTCCTCCCATATCTCCCCATCACTTTTTTTCTGATAACTTCATGTACTCTTTCTTCTTCTTTGATTTATTTTTATGGGGGCTTTTGGCTATTCTAACATTCCCCCCTCTGAAGAGGTAACCCTAAAATTTTTTAAGGATTAGTTACGTGCTCCCAAATACTTTCAACATTTTTGGCCTTTGGAACAGAGTGTGCTGCTAAGAGGCCCAAGGACATTTTGACATTTAGCCACAAAACTACCTACTTTTCTTTGGGGTCTTTTTACCCTAACTTCCTAGCCAGTTCCTACCTCTTGTTCTTATTTTAAATCAATTATTTACAAAGGAGAAGTGAAAGTTATTTGAAAAAAAGGAAGAAAAGAAGGAAGGAAGGAAGGAAGAAAGGGGAGGGAGGGAGGAAAGCAAGAAGTAAAATGTCATTTACTGTGTTTAGTGGCCAGTTAGAAATTAGCAAGCTTGAAGGTCATTGAGGACAGATCCTTCTTTCCCAACCACTTTGAGCCCCTCTTCCTGTTAAAGCATAATTTTAAGGTAGGGAAAAATATCACAATTCCTCATCCTCCTTAGAATCTGAATTACCATGTGGAAGGAGAGAAAAATGCCACAAATGTTCCTCCTTATGATTTCAGATCCCATAAAGAGAAAGGGGGAGGGAGCAGGGCTCTGCCAGACCCCACCAGGGAAAGCTATGTCCTCCTGGTAAATCACAGCTATTTTTGTATATTTATTTTTATTTTTTTCTTCTTTAATTCATTTTAGTCTTCTCTGTTACATGATTTTTTGGTCAAAAGAATAGAATGTATGTTGTATCTCTGACTCCAAGTGAAGAAGACACACCATTGTTATCTCTTTAAGAGGTAAGCTAGGGACCAGCCAGATGGCTCAGTGATAGGTAAAATGTTGGTGGAGAACGAGCGAATGGATGATGAGGCACCGAGGCACAACTAAAACTCCATCAAAATAGGGTTTATTAGTAAAGGAACACATGGGACAGATTCCCTTCCGGTCAGGGAAAATGTCTGCCGGGTCAGTTGGGGGGCAGTGGGAGAGCAGGACTGTTAAAACCTGTCCTCTTTAGAGATCAAAGGGGAAGCCTGCTGTGTTGGCCAAACTGTGGAGAAAAGTCTGCTTCTTTTGATTTCAAAGACCAAGGTGCTTATCAGCTAGGTTCCCTTTTCTCAGGAGCATGAGAAGTCCTTGGGATCCTGTTGGTGAGGGGGCGGGGCTATCTGAACCTTAACACTCAGCAGGTAAAGGCGCTTGCCACCAAGTCTAAGGACATGAGTTCAATCCCTGGGCCCACATTTTAGAAGAAGAAAGTTAACTCCCACTTTCGTTTTTCTCTGTCCCTTATAAGCCCCCCCCCCCCCCAAATAAATGACGTTAGGGAAGAAGAAAATTAATCTAGGGCCTGGGAAAATGGCTCAGTTGATAGTGCTTGCTGTGCAAATGTGAGACCCAAGTTAGGATTCCCATCACCAATTTAAAAGCCAGCTGGGCCTGGTGGCCTGCCCATAATCCCAGCAGTTGGAAAGTGGAGACAGGGGATCCCCAGGGCAAGTTGGCTAGCTAGGTTAGCTTAATCTGCCAGTCCAACCTGGCTCAGCCAGAGATACTGCTTAAATAAGAAAGTAGAGATGAAGGAAAATACCCAGTGTCAACCTCTGTCCTCCACACATATGCACACATATACATGGGCCCGTGCACATGAAAACATGCACACACCACACACACGCACGCACGCACACAGGCACGCACGCACAATAAACAAGAGTTAACTCTAAATGACCCGTCAATCACCTAGAGAGGAAAATGCCCCATTCCAGAGAGTTTAGAAAATAGTATGTTGTTTACCTAAACATGTTGGTCTTCACAATGGTCCCTTGTCAATTGCCCACTCAGCCTGTGAGAGTGTTTTCCTCACAGTGGTCTCTGCCTGATACAGGAGAAAACAAGGGTCCCCTGTGAGGGTTCTTAGTCTTATTCATAAAACAATTTAAGAATGGACTCAAATGGAAGCTTTAGGATAATTTTATTTGAATTTAAAGAAAAATTCCCAGGGCAGGCAAGCCATAAATCTCAGCAGCTGCCCTGAGGAGGGGAACGAGGGGCGAAGATACAAAGCCACAAAGCCATGCCTGTTTAGAGCCGGCATGAAGGTCAGACATGTGGCAGGGCTAGCAGCTGCATGGCGGGGAAGGAATGGGACTTTAGAAAAGGGTAAAGAAACCCAAAATGTTGGGGCAGCCCAAAGCATTAGGGAAAGCATGGTAAGAGAAGAGATATATCAAAGAAAAGGAGAGGTTAGGCCTTCTAAAGAATCCAGAACAGGGGGCAGACTTATGGAGAGCTACAGGTCTGTGGCTGGGTCCTGAAGCAAGGCACTAAGGGGTAGCAATTCTGGGCAGGGAAAGTCCACCATCTCATTATCTAATGGGTTCAGCCTGTCTTAGCTTGACTTAAGGCGAACCCACCTTCCTAGGGGTGGTCTTGTGATCAGATGATCTAGAAAAACTGGAAAGTTAAGGTTCTACCCAAGCCAGAGATTCTTTTCTCTTGACCAGTTTTCTCTTATGGGGCTATGAAAGAAAGTTCCCCGAAAGAAGTCCTGCATCTTGGACTGAATTTCCTGCAAGTTAACCAACTGATTAGCATTCCGGAGACTGGAGAATCTGGAATGTTATAAATCCAGAGCCTATTTACAAATCATCTGGGGACATCTTTAACCCCATAAATAGCCACACCTTGCCTACCTCTGTTTCTGAATTAACATTCTTGTGATTAATAAAATGTATTAACTTAGCAGACAGCCAGATCTCAAGCCCAAACTGCCATCAGATAACATCTGAGACCTTTAGTAGAACCCCCGCCCCCCTCACTTGGCTATGACCTGCCTACCGAATGCATCCACTAATGTATTTGAAAGGTGTCTTGATTTATGACTTTTCTTTGTTCTGTCACTATAAAAACATAATGTAACAGTTACCACACCAAAACATGGAATTTGGGGTAACCCGAATCTGTGTTCCTGGGCCATGGTCACTCATGTTTGGCTCCAGAATAAATTCTCTCTTATCCCCTTGGAGGTGAGAGTTAACACTTTTGTGTTGTCCACAGGCTTTCTGCTACTGTAACATGGCCAGTACGTGCTCTCGCCCTGCGAGGTCTTTTCTTCCACAGAGGTCTCTTTGGCCCTTGTCTACTCTTACCCTGTAGTGTTTTCCTCATAATGGTCTGCTCCCACCCTGTACTCTACCCTCTTCGTCAGGCCCACACTCCCCCTCGCAAGTGCCTCGTGTTACTCTGTAATAAGCTCTGCCCATTTTCTAAGCCATGCTCTGTGTCTCCTGTATATTCTTTTGATGAATTCTTTTTAGGAGAACTGGGAAGCCAAGGGGAGACCAGAGTGTGATCCTGGCAGCAGCCACATATTGATGTAGACCCACAGAATGTACAAAACCAAAAATGACTCCAAACATAAACTTTGGGAATTTATGGGAGTTAATGTAGGGTCCCCAGTGTTGACCCTGGTAAAGGATGCTGAAAATGAGGCACCTACATATGGAGGGGCAGGGGAAGCTGAAATGTACTCACTTGTGAACCTAAAACCTACTCTAGGAACTAAGGTTTATGATAAAGTTTCCCACATCCCAAAAAGGAAATCATATTTGAGAACACTGAACTCCTTTAAATGCTCTACTTCCAGAAGCATGGCTTGGAAAGATGCTGTCATACTGATACTTAGCAGGAGCTGTTATCAGAAGAGGAGTTTGTCTCTTTTTAAGTGCTTTGAGCACACAGGAAGGAACAGTTTTGATTCTACAGAGATTTCTTTACTGCTTCACTTCATCCGGATTCAACACTTCCAAAACAATCCTCATTGTTAACAGTTCTAGCTGTCAGGCCAATGGGAGACCGTGGTGCAATTTGCATTATAATTCATTGCCATCCCTGGGGAATGTTTCCCAACAATTCTCATTAAAGCTGTTATTTACAGGTCAGATGGTAGAGAGAAGATAACAGGTATTTAAGAACCTAAAATGCAGATTGTCAAATGTGTAGCTAGGGGAAGAGAAAAGTTAAGAAGTAAGCTAGGGAGAGAGAGGGGTGAAGATGAGGTATTTTTTCTTTCTTTCTGCAGATGAGTAAAGAGAGCTCTACAAAATTAAGGGTCAAGTTCTGTGGTTTGAGTTCTAAGCCCAGATACCAGCAAGTCTTGTTTCAACCATGGGTGCTTTCCACAAGGGGAATTTCCCTCTTTTTTCTCTGCGGAGGGAGAGAGGGCCTTGGAGGGACTTGCCTTTGGAATATCTCATTGGCTCCTATAGGAATGCATTTTCAGGAAATGGTGGCTTTGGGCTTTACTCAGCCTGTTAGTTAAGTGTTTAAGTCCCCACCTTACCACTTCAGTCCTTTCACCTGACTGCCAAGGTCTTTAACCGTCCTTTCCATGTTCAGTCCCAACACCTTGGAAATAGAAGTCTTTAGGAACCTCCTCCGGGGGGAAGAATAGGGAGGAGAAATCCCAGAGGATCAAGGCACCGAGCACAATAGCCTCCACTGGCCATAGAGCTAGCTGGCCAGCACATTCCCGGCTGCGAGTGGCTGTCTGTCTGCACTCCATTTTCTCATTCTGTCTCTGCCCATGTCCTTGGTCCCAGGCTCCCTAAACTTGAAAACCCAGTCCCTGACCCTCTGGACATAAACCTTGCACTGTGTGGTCTGCGGATTGTTCACCTCAGCTCTTTCCCGTGGGCTCTGCCTTACAGAATCCAACCCTTTGCACACCAATCGATCCTCAGTACCTGGCAGGAAGCCTTACCGGTAAGAACTTCATTGAACATGGTGACAGTGTCCAAAGGCAGAAACTTTTCAGACCTAGCATCATACAGGAAAGGTGAAGAAAAGCACCACCACTCGCCAGGCTCCCCATCCGGACTGGAGGACCTGGGTGTGCTTCCACCCGGAGACCCGTTCTCCTGGGATTTGCCTTTGCCCAGGATGGGGAAATCCAGGCCTCTGAATCACACCTGTTCTCAGACGGAGAAAGAAAGGGTAAGAAGATGCTCTTCTTCATCACGGCTACAAAACAAGGGGCCCATGTCTCCCCCCCCTCCGAGAGCGCTGCTCTAAGAGGCGCCCTCACACCTGCCTGCATTTTAATTAATATCATCCCACCATCTATCAACAGCAAGTCAACATGCTTCACACCAGGGGAGAAAAACAATCCTCGCCTTGTCAGCCCTGCCTCTCCAGGAGCAGCTGAGGGTCTCAACCCCCCCTGACTTCTCCACCACCTCCTTTTCCCTGGGGGGTTGCTGACAGGGTGCGGTGCAGCGGCGTGCCTCAGAGGAGGTGGCTTTGGCTTCGGAAGGTGGCAGCATGGAAACGCGGCAAAATGGGCCGGTCTGCGCTAGTGGGCAAGCGCAGCCCTCTGTACCCACTGTGCGCTCCAGACCCGCCAGTCCTCAGAGCAATGCATGATGGGAATTTCTATCCTTATCTCATCAGAGGGGGCCCTGGGGGTTGAAGAGGGGCAGCAGGAACTCCCTGAGGTCACGGCTAATAACGAGCAAGGCTCCACATATGAACGCAAGTCTGGTCCACAGATCCATCAGGGTCTGTTCTCACTGCCCCACATCCGCGCCGTCGGGATCCTGCTCAGCCCACTAGACTGTGCAGTGGTAGACAGATGATCAATGCCTTTTCCTGACACCAGAGCAGCATGTTGAGAGGCGTTCTGCCCATTAGCTAAGGGGTAGAAATAGACAAAACCTCTTTTAGGTGGGCCTAGTGTGAGGGTATGTCTGTATCTACAGGGCCATGTGCACACCCATGGTGTGACTGACTGGACATCTGTTTATTGGTGTTTTCCTTTGTGCAACAGGAACAGTGAGCCTTGGGGCTTCTCCCGTGAGCTCCGTTTGAGCTTGGAGACAGTACTTTGGAGCAGGTGCACAGACCTTCCTGGGCTGCCCTGAGTTCAAATGTACCTCTGCCAGAGCCATTTTCCTCATGTGAAATTAGACAATCGGGTGTCCCAGGGCACAAAATATAGAAAAGCCAGCACAGTACCTGCCGGAAGGCAAGAGTTCAATCAGCTGTCGCTACTAACCAGTTCTAAATTCCCTTAACACCTTGTCACTGTCCTTCCCTTGAGAATAAGGACTTTGACATTTACCCACTCTCCAGCCTAGAAAACCAGAAGTATTTAATCCTTTGCATTAGTTCTTGTAAAGACTGTATACATAGTAGGAGAATGGGAAATAAAGGCACCCACAAAATGCTTCCAAAGCCTGAGAGAAAGAAGGCCACCCATCTTTGCTCTATATAAAGACATGAAGACATGTCCCTTTCTGAGCCTAGCTCCCTCCCATTTTTCTCTGTGAACCCCTAGGTTCTGGAAAATCTCCATCTGCCTATAAAGCTGGCTTCTATTATCCTTATTAAAGAAAACCCCACTCAGCTGGGTCCTCAGCTACTTAGTAACAATTGTCCAATTTCCAGTCTCACTTCCTTTTATCACAGAATTGCCTGAGCAGGTGGTCCTCAGCGACTCCTCATCTCCTCACAGGACAATGCCTTCCTTTGTGCTCAGCCTGGCAGAAGAGGCCCTTGTGAGGGTGCTGCTGCCTCCAGACTCCAGGAATCCAGTTTTTGCCAGCCCTGGGGTTTCTCTCCTGGTGATTCCAAAGGGGGTGCTGAGCCCTTCAGGAAACGTGTACAGCCCGGGAGATGAATCTAAATGGGGGCCCCACATAGGAAAGAGCCCCACGATAGCAACACGGGTCCAGTAACAGACTGCATGTGAGCCAAGACAAGAGTCAGGGAAAGACAGGGTCAAGTCAGTTACATCCTGAAGACCATCTCTAGGTTTCTCTCTCTAGGTAAAGATGACTGACTACTTCCCTCTTAGAAGTTCCTAAGTCACCCCCTTTACTGCCTGTTGCAAAGAGAATTCTGGTCTCCCAGACGCTATACTGCCCTCTCTAAACCCCAGAATCTTCTTTGATTGATTTCCCTTAGAAATAGTTTCTCATTTCAAGGGAATAAGCACTTCCAGAGTGGGGAGGTTTTTACAATGCCCCCTTCCCTCAAAGTGCCAAGAAAGGTCTGAGCCAGAACCAAGGTTCTGAAAAGGTGGGGCTGTTTAGAGAGTGCAGGGAATAGAAGACGGAAAGATGGAGGACACGGAATCAAAGCACTTTTCTGCCACTAAACCAAAAGGCCTCTACCATGAGAAGCATGGATGTGGTCACAAGGGCAGGAGAGCACTGGGACAGAGACACAGACAGTGGCAGAGATGATGAAGGTTGTGACAGTGGCTCTGGGGATGCTGGTTGTGGCAGAGGAGATGATCCTATCAGCCCTACCCATTTCACTAATGAATGGAAAGGAAAGGAAACTGAGGAATCCTACTATTCTGTGATGCTTCTGAGTTGTGACCACTGGGGTCTCAAATTGCTCATCCGTGTGGGAATCAGAGTAGGGAAATTCAGGCAGTCCTACCACACCTTAATAGATAGGATTTCAAGATTTCAGTCTTAGTTCTTAGCCCTTCTTTCCCCCAGACATTCTAGACCACAAATGGTCTGTTTCTCTGTGTTTGAGGAATAACTGATGTTTAAACCATTCTTTTGCTAATAGCATTGACTAGTAGGTATACAGTCGTGAGCTGGGGCCAATACTCATATGGATTACTTTTGGTTCAGTGCCTATATCCTGTCACATATAATGGGCATTTAATATATCTTTGATGTTTGTTAGGGATGAAGATTTACTCAGTTCACAGATGCTAGATACTTCTTACCTTCTAGAGACAGAGAGGACAGGGACCTCATGGATCTAGGTATTAGCATCATCTGTCCTGGTAAGACCTATGAGCATTTTCTCTTAGAAGGCCCCCAAAGTGATCTGAGCTTGAAGGAGTTGAGTAGGGTGTGCTATTTTTTTTTTTTCTCTTGCCTTTTTTAAAAAAGCAATTTCCATTTTATGCCTTTTGTCTCTTCATCCAAGCAAATGCCGGTGGGATCTGGCAACCTGAGTTCAATAGCCAGTCCTTTTGGTCTTTCAAAGGCTATGGATGTAATAAGAGCCCTCAACCCTTCTGAAGATATGCAAATCCGTGCATTTAAAAGATTTACATTCATCCTTCACAGGCCCTGAAATATAAATATGAAATACCCAGAACCTTGTCACTTCAGTAATAATTAAGCTGATGGCCTATTATGTTCGATTGCAAATCAATATAGTATCTTTTGGTGCCACTTGAGTTCTTGAGGGTTGGCACCGGGCCAACTCCAGTTATACAATTGAATTGCTGCAGCTGCCTGGGAAACTTCACTGCGGTTCCCATTCAGGAAGAATAGGCGGGTAACAATGGTGACCAGCCTCCCTGCAGTAATTGTGTACGAGGACACATTTCCAATGGGGTTTTTGTTCAGCAGGTGCTGTTATTTTAGTTTAATTTGAATTCTGAAATATGAAGGAGAGAAGGAGACCAATCTTAACAGCATCTAACCTACAGCTGTTCGAAAGAGGCCAGCAAACAGCATATGTTGCTTAGATAGAAATCATAATTACTCATTCTCCCTGGGATGTTGGCCCACCAACGTGGAGCCTCTGAAATTAGCCGGCATTTTTTTCCGGCATTTTCCATGGTGTTGAGGCCTCTTGCGGAGCTGGGGAAGAACCATTCTAGAGTGGCCTGCTCCCCAGGAGGCTCTGGCTACTTCTACCATCTCTTCTTTCTTCTCTTCGGTCTGCTCAGATGCAACCAGATGCTCCACGAAGTGCAACCTGGGTTGGCGTCCTCATTCTAGGCAGCCGTGGGATGGTGTGAGGAGCTGTCGTCTGAGGAAACAGGAGGGCTAGTGTTCACCTCAGAGCTAGACTCCCTCAGGGAGAGTGACCCACACACTCCTGGTCAAGGTCAGGGCTGCTGTGGATAAGAAGAAAGCTTGAGTAATAAGAGCAATAACATCAGTTTGGACACTTGATCTGGGGAGGAAATACTGTCCACACAGCAAGCTCCCATCCACAGAACTTATGCACCTGCGTTATGGTGCTGTTCTACAGAGATGAAAGCTAAGGGCTGAGGGTTCAACAGATAGGCCAGAGTTGAGGCTGCCTGGGCTAGAATGCATGGCCATGAACTTTCCCTACAATTGCCTCCTCCTTCTGTTCTGTCAGTGCCTTGTTTGGTAAGAGGCTCAGAGCCCTGCTTCCTTCAGCCTCTACAGCTGCAGTTATAAAGCTGGGCCTGTGGTAAGGACCAAGGCCCTGGTAAAAGCCAGTTCATCTGGTCTCCTGTTAAAAGCTAATCACCCATGTTTTTGGATGCTGGGCTTAGGAAAAGCCAACTGTGCATCTTGTCTCTTCCCTCTCCTCTGTCTTCTTTTCCATGTTCACTGAGCCCATCTCATAAAGTAGATACTTGCCCCAATATTGTAGAGAGTATCAAGTGAACAGCATACAGTCCTCAGTGAGGCAATCTAGAAGAGACGAATCCCTGCAAGACAGGAGAAACAGCCTGCTTTCTGTCACCTGCATAGGGCAGGCATAAAATGTGCTGATGTCCCTGCCTGGTAGACACCGAGGTCTGAATAAAAGTCTCCCAAGCATGGTGGTGCACGCCTGTAGTCCCAGCACTTGGGAGGCAGAGGCAGGCAAATCTCTGGGAGTTTGACGCCAGCCTGGTCTATATAGTGAGTTCCAGGACAGCTGGGGCTACAGGGAGACCTGTCTCAAAAAAGACAAAAAAAAAAAAAAAAAAAAAAAAAAAAAAAAAAAAGAAAAAGAAAAGTCTCCCAAGCATGGAAAATGGGCCAGGGAGCAGACCTGGCAGGAGTCATTAGTTTGACCCTACCAGGGACCCATTGTTAGCAGAGGAAGCAGGACTCCAAGCTTGAAAAAAAAATCACTAATGTAGCTAGGCCCCTAAGGTGAAGTTGAGGGAGAATGAGGCGTTGGGGGCTTGAGAGTTTGTCCTGGGTATGGCTCCAGCAAGGCTTCATTCACTCCATATGTAAGCCAGGGGCAGTCTCTGCAGCTCAGCAATCCAGGACTCACGGTGGACCTCTGTTCTGTCAGGGGGCTGCCCTCCCCATTTTATGTCAGAGGCTGTCACCACCATAGACCAAACTTCGTATCTTCCTCATCCTTGTTCTAGAATGTTCCTGCTGACAGGTGTAGGCTGATCCCTGAAGCCATACCTGGGTTAGACTGCTTTCTCAACACCTACCTGTGCCTACAAACGCTGTGGTGAGGAGGACATTTTGGAGGCAGAGCTGGGCTCTGAATAGGACCTAGAAAGGAAATAAAAATAACATGGTATTTAGGAGAAAGAACTTGGAAACAGGATTGCCTGTAATTGGAACCCAATTTTGTCACTCCTAGCTTGTTAACAATCCCTGAATAGCCCCATCTAAAATGAGTTGCAAAGCTTTCTAATTAATAAGGTCATTTGATGTTTAAATCAATTAATGCATTTAAAATACTGGTATTAGCAGATGCTTGGCACGTATAACACATAAGCTTCAGCTACTTGTAGTGGCCTGGTAGAGAAGCAGTAACCCAGTGGTGGTAATTTGGCAATTGTGACAGTGAGGTGATGATAGCAGCCAGAGGCATAGATGATGGTGGTCAGGGCACCTTGATAATGGTAGTGTGATGTTTGTCATTGTGTTGTAGAGTGAACTTAGTAGGTACACACTGTAGTGATACCAGTAGTCATGGTAGGAACACTCAGAAAAGTTCACGATCATGGGAAAGTTTCTGTACCTCATCTTAAGTGGAAACTGGGGCAAATGATAACTCTCTCCAGCTGTGATGATGTTATCAAATAATCCAATTCCGCAGACATCGACTGTGCGTGCTGAACATATGTGAAATTGCCTATAGCCCAGAGTCTGTCGCATGGAATTTCAAAAACTGTTAGATAAATTTAAATTTGAAATCCCTCATGGGTTAAGTAACCAGGTGTTTTCCTCCATGATTCTTTCTTTGAAAGCAATGACCTTGTAGAGGAAGGAAGACAGACGGCTCAAGTGCACATTGGAGAGAATTAGCCAAGGGTAGGACCTCGCCATCAGTTTCCCCCTGGGTCACTGAGGCCAGCATCAGGTTTGTCATGACAAGTGTGTAATATGTTTGCCTATTAGAGTTTTGATGCCTGTGATGAAAACCAATGTCTGGGAAGTGGTGGGTGATGGCACTTAGGTAACCCAGGATAGGAAGGAAAGATACTATAGATACTGGAGGCTTGAGGGCTGATCAGATGAGGGAACTTTGGGGCTCCCCTTGTGAATATGGGATTCTGCCATGCAGCAGGCTCCTGTTTTCACTCTGTATAAGCCGACAGACTCAGGATATCCGTGGGTGGGAATTTATTTTGGCAGCTCCTGAGATGAAGGGAAGCCAAAAGCCCGAGGCGATTCAGCTAAACACCGCATGTTAATCTCCATCTATTTTGCGTAATCCTAGCAAAACATTTTGATCTCAGAAAAAAGCTAATCCAAGAACAAGCCTCCCACGGGAGCCGCTTGCTCTTGGAGAGGCTCAGTCATGAGGGAGGCCGGCTCGGATCTGGAGAACGTCGTGCAGACGTTCTGATTACACCCAGAATGCCAGGGTGTCACAATGATGGCAGCAGCGACAGTAGGCAAGACGGTGGTGACTGCGGTAGCAAGGGCAGTGCTGGTGCTGATGTGGTTATGTTTACTCTTCATCCTCTGACCAAATACCAGACAAGAAGCAATTAAAGGGCTGGAGAGATGGCTGGGGCATAGCAGAGGACTCGAGTTCAGTTCCAGCACCCATGTCAGCCACATATAACTCGAGCTCAGGTAACCTTACTCCCTCCTCTGGACTCTGAGAACACCTGCATTCACATATGCACACACACACACACACACACTTACATAATTAAAAAATTTAAAGTAGTAATAGATCTTTCTTTCAAGAAGTAACTCAAAGGAGAGTCTATTCTGGCTTACAGTTTAAGAAGGAATAGAATCTGTCATGTCAAGGAAGACAATGGCAAGAGCATGTGGCAGCTGGTCACATTATTGGTGTCTGAAATCGGGAAGTAGAGAGTGGACCTGAAGTATGCTTGGGCTATAAAGCCTAAAGGCCCACCCCCAGTGACTCACTTCCTCTGGTGAGATTCCACAAACTCCCAAAACAGTGCCATGAGCTGGAGCCCAAGTGTTCAAATACATGAGCCTGTGTGGGACATTTCATATTCAAACCCTGACAGGTAGCAGCAGTGTCTGTGGAGTGGTGGCCTCCGCCAGTGCCTGCAGTACAGGGTGGCTGCTTTGCCTCTGGAATCTAGGCGCTCAGGTGCCATAGCCTGCAGTGCTGCTCCAACTCATTTGTGGAAGACTTAACCTTCAAAGCAATTGGTACCTAATGGGAAGTGTCTTGTTCAGGAGGGAAGGGTTTCTTGTGAATAGATTCATCTCCTCTCCCTCTTCCACCTCCCCTTAAGTGAGGCTGTAGTGAGAATGCCAGATGCTGGCACCTTCCTATTGAAAGTTCAGCCTCTAGCATGGCTAGAGATAATCGATTTCTATTCTTTGTTACCTAGCCTCAAGCATTCACGTATGGCAGAAGGAAAAACAAAAGATGAAGGGCATTGGAACAAGATGCCAACTTGAGTCCCTGGACAGCCTTTGGTCATGTGGCAGAACGGACCCTGGAGGGCCTGAGCCTGCCCACAAATGTGCTGGTGGTGATAGGAGCTGGGGTGCGTGCTGGCTCTCTCTCTCAGAGGGTAGAACAGTGGGTATGTCCAGGAGGAATCTGTCAGCAACCCACTGTGCTGTGTCCCTGCTCACCTCACTCACTAGGGGCCAGTCCTGCACAGGAAGCCATACACCCATGATTTGGCCATCATCACCCAGGTGACCAGCCCCAAGGACGATGAGGGCAGACTGCCAGACACAAGCAGCAAGAAAGGATTTTGCATGGAAAAAGGAGAATGGCTGGAGAACCAAGATGGCAGTGGTGGCAGCCCTCGGTAAAATGTGATGCCAGTAAGATGTCTCATCACTGGCTCCCCGACCAAGGAGAATGATGTGAAAGCCACAGACATAAAGCCAACCAGATCCTTGACCATGAAAAAGGAAACACTTGATCCGTCTGTCTCCTTGATCAAAAGTGAAAAGTGCTCTCTCCAACACTGATGTCCCTCTAATGAGAAATTCAGGCCTGCAAGTAACTATTGCCTTTGTTTGTTACACACATGTCAAAATGCTGTATCTTAAACACAAGTATAATCATATGGATTGAGTGATGGAGACAGGAAAATAGTAGGAATCAGCATAATTAAAATTATGACCCCCTCCATGAACCTGGAGCTGTGGTCCTGCCCCTCCCCGCCACCTCCCATCATCAACCTGGAGTTGTGGTTGTCTCCTATGAGCCTGGAGCTGTGATCCCCTCCTGTGAGCTGGAGTTGTGGTTCTCTCCGTGAACCTGAAGTTGTGGTCCCCTCCCATTAGCTGGAGCTATGGTCTCCCCACATGAGCCTGTAGCTTTGGTCCCCAACTATGAGATACAGTTGGTTCCACACTCCTCTGGTGGTGGGCTGATGGTGGTGCACACTGGAGGATGGAGAACTTCCCCATGTTGGGCAGTAGTCTCAGCCTTCTCTGCATGGCTGCGTTCCCCACAGCCCCCTCCCCTGAGGTCTCGGGGTGTACATGGCAGTGGATTTGCCTCTGTGTTGGGCTTATGCTCAGGACAGGGGACGTCTCTGTCATTTGCAGATTCTGGTCTTGGGAAGCTTGATTCTCTACAATGAACGTCCCCCTCTCCTGAGGGCCACTGTGGTCTTGACTCCACACGTGGTCCTGGGCATCCAGGCCAGATCCTCTTCCAGTCCCAGGCACCAAGAGGTTTTCCGTCATTTTCCTACTTCTCTTCTCCAGCCCCAGTGTGCCCGCACCTGTGCCCTACAGAAAACGTAAATCACCTAACTGAACTTCTAGAGATAAAAATCACAGCCTAGGAAGTTAAAAGCCACTTAAATAATAGCTAAACTAATAATTCTCAAACTAAAAATATAACATTGTATTTGAGAATGTAAATTCACAATTCTATACGTCTACTATAATTTCTGAGTACTTTTTACTGACAAAACTGGCCTTCAACAATACTGTGAAATGTATCACAGTTGCTGTTATGTGAGTTTAGCATTCATTCCTTTCTAAATTCTCCCACCTATACAAAGGTTTTCAATGAAATCATGTTTTTTTGTATGTAATGCTAATATTTTTTAAAAATGAATGGACTCTAGGGACTGTGAGGAAAGAATCACAGGCATGTATTTCCTTCAGATAGGCATGTATGTATATATGCATATTGTATGTGTAGGCATATGTATCTATACATATATATGCATATGTTTAATTTTCACCTTAAATGATTTTATGTATCTCCTAGCATCTCTCTCTAATCTCCCTCTTCCCTTAACATGCACATGCATGCACAGATGCACACAGACACGCACATACACAGTCCTCCTTCCTTTTAGAGGTAGGAATACTCAGCTTTGTCACAGCAGATGGAGAACTGAGCCTGGCAGAGCAGGGCCACAACACCCATCTCTCTCCAGAGTCCCTGATCTTCATGCTCTACACGCTGCCGCCCACGCTCAGACTCTTCTTTCTTAATGTTTAGAGAGCATAGTACTTCCAAAGCATCTGTATTTTCCCTGGGATGATTTTCACTTGTATCCAGCAGACCAAGAGTGATGCGAGCTTTTGCGATAACCACCCTGGGCTCAAAATAAAGAAAAGGATGTCCCCATGAGCTAAAAGGAAGTCATTCAGTAGGATTAAAGTATATGGGGGACACAGATATATGAGGGGTGTGTAGACACATATAAAGAAAAAATATATATGTGAATACAGATCACACTACAAATGTAAGAAATTATATAGATATGATACACGATATCTAATATATCAACTTCTTGTTTAGTATGGGTTTCTGATGTTTGAAATTAAATACTGACTGCTGATTATAAGATTAACAACATTTAAAAAGATAAGGCCTTCCTTGTTAATTTAGTTCAGGCTGACCTCAGACTCACTATGTAGCCCATACTGACTTGCAGTCGCCTCCCTCAGTTTCCCAAGTGCTGGCCCTCTGGGCCACCACAGTCAGTGGATTAGTGACTTTTGTGCAATCACTTCCTATATGGATTTATTTTCTTATTGCTATGATAAAATACACTGACAGAAGCCATTTAAGGGAGAAAGTTTATTCTGGCTTACAGTTCAAGGTACAGTCCATCATGACAGAAAAGTCATGGCAGCCGAAGCTGGGCAATGCACACATGCATGCTGGTGCTCAGCTCCCTGTTTCTCTTAGCTACAGTCCACAATCCCCTGCCCGAGGAACGGTCCCACCCACAATTAGATGGGTCTTCCCACATCAGTCAGTAATCCCCCACTGGCATTCCCAGAGGCCCAGTTACCAGGTGATTACAGATTCTGCTAAACTGATAATACTATAATGCCTTCATTGAACTGGCCTGTGGCCATGTCCATGGGGCATCTTCTTGAATGTTGAGTGATGTGGGAGGGCCCAGCCCACTGTGGGTGGTGCCACCCCTGGGCAGGTGGGCCTGTGTCGCATAAGAAAGCAGGCTGAGCAGGGGCCAGGGGGAGCAAGCCAGTAAGCAGTGTTCCTCCACGGCCTGTGCTCCAGCTCCTGCCTCCAGGTTCCTGCCCTGAGTTCCTACCTTGGGCTCCCTGATGAACTGTGACCCCCCGGGAGATGTAAGACAAATAAACCCTCTCCTCCCCAAGTTGGTATTGATCAGAGTGTTTTGTCATAGCAATGAAGAAACAAACTAGGACACAGGGGATCTGATGCCCCATTCTGATCTCCACAGGCATTGCACGACACATGTACACTTACATATATGCAGGCAATACATTCATGCACATACGATAAAGGTACTAAATCAAATATTTTTAAAAAATAAAGGAAGGATAAAAACATCTCTCCTAGAGTTATAGTAAAATCATCTCAGATCATGCATTATATCAGGAATTCTGGTTTTGAGTTTCAGAATAGCCATAATGATTCAAATATACCTAGACTTAATTTCCTTACACAAAATATTCGTGCAGGCAAGCACCTGCTGGTGTTAGCTTGGTAGTTTCCCTCTTTGTGGGCAGCCATTCTCTCAGTTCTCTTCTTTCCTCCGTGGGTCCATTGTGGCTGACACAACTCCAGCTACACATTTGTCATCTGATAGGAAGTGGTAAGGAGAAAGAGGAGTGCTCAAGTTTAGAGCCCTTTGGCTGTGATGCCTGCTTCCTGGCAAGTGACTGGCTTCATCACCCAGACACAGTGCGGTGACAGCAGAGGGACAGTCAGGTGTGGAGGATAGAGCAAGCGGGTGAGGAAACAGTTTCATCTAGGGGGAGGCACAGTGTGATGCAGGAGCTCTGCTGTGGAAGGGTCCCCTTGATCGAGCAAGGTGTGCTCCCATACCCAGTGCCTCCTGTCCCCACTCTGTCCCCACTCAGGCCACAGGCTAGCACTTGTGGATTACAGAGCTAGTCTCTCTCTGCCCTCCACAGTCACAGTCATCCCCTTGAACCACCTGCTGGTCTAAGTATGGAAGGAACACTGATCTTGCTGGGACCAGCAAGCTGATCCCTAAGATTCCCTGCCACTTCCCAGTCACATGACCACCTCTCTTTGAGTCTCTCTTAACACATCTGTTGAACAGGAAGGTAATACCATCCTTGGGGAGCGTATGTAGCAATCAGTGTTGCCAAAAGGATTTTCCTGGATTCTGAGGGTAATTTGGTGGGAATTTGAGTGACAGAAGGAATGCGCATCTTTGGTGCTTTCACTGAAGTTGTCCATACAGTAGCTCTTCTCTGCGACTTTTCTGAGGTGAGCATCTCAGGAAATATTTGTGCCCCCCAAAGTTTCAATGCAACAAATAAGGCAACCATCAATATATAATAACTTCCTAGTACCCAATAGGCTCTTAATAATTATCACCTACTTCTTCCCAACCTCTTTTTCAATAAAATAGTCACTTTCAATGGCTTTTGCTCCCTGCACTTTTAATAATAATAATAAAAAGATCCCTAAATGCTTGCCACTTGCATCTAATTATGAGCATGGTTGGTCCAGCGATTCTGTGTGTTGAGTTCACAGTTCCGGTGCTTATCTTTTAAACCATCAGTTCCAGATGACTGTCCAAGGACTCATTTGTCTTGGGCAAGACTTCCTTCTGCAGCCAAAATGGCCCGGACCTGCCCGAACTCCCATCGCTGCCCAGCTCTCTTTCACTCAGGTGACCTGATAAGCAGCCAAGGAAATCTTTCAGCAATAGGCAAGTTCCACTAGAAAACAATTAAAACGACCGAAGCCTGCTGAGAGGTAATAAATACTCCTCTGCCTGAACAGATGCCAGTTACAGCAGAAGTGAAATATCACATCAGAAGTCAGAGAATTCGCTCTGGTCAAAGGCTCCTAGCACAGGTATCAGAAGAAATGGGACAAAATGAAATAAACTTGCTCTAGAAACTTCAGGGAACGAGAGGATGGCATGTAGGGTGGCAGTTTATATCCAGGGGCAGTCATATCTGGGAATGCACTGGTGGGTGTGTCCCCTTTCCAGCAGAGATGATGGTGACTGTGATGAAGAAGTTCCTTGTTAAGGGGTGCATGTATGTCTTTGAGTCTCCACAACAAGGCTCTAAGATTCGGAGGCATTTACAAAGAAAGGCTGAGAAAGCTAGTTCCGCAGCAGGCCTGGGAACGCACCACTCACACTTCTCTGACCCAGACAGTGGTTCCCATGGAAGGAGTGACAGTTCCCGGAGAGGTCCAGGAAGAGCTATGTGGGGCAGTGAGCGGAACCAAGTATTCTGGAATGTCAGAGAGGAAGCCACCTCTGCTGGGGTGGAGATGGGGAATATTCAGCAGACTTCATGGCCCAAGTAATGGGTACTGAGATGTGGAGGTGAGGTCAGGCCATTTGGGATAGGGCATGCCAGCAAAGGCTGGAAGGAGAGAGGATGGATGTGGATTGTGCTCAGGGACAGCCTAAGGCTGGAAGATTCTGTGGTTTGAAGACAAAAGACCAAGTTCTGCTAAACCTCCATCTTTTTCCAGGAGGAGGCTCAGAGAAGGAAAGTTGTGTGTCTAAGATTGTACAACCAACTAAAGGTTTCCAGTGACGTTCAGAGTGAATGCTAAGCAGTCATCACAAACGGCATCAGAGGACTAGATGCGATGAGCTGAGGCAAATCACCAGCTCACTGAAAGAAATTTTAGGTTGAAAGGAAACACTTGAATGTGAGGACCCAGGTACGGCTCCCTGTAGACACCTGACTGACAGGAAGGCTAACTGCAACTCTTTTGGTGAGTGATTATGTGGCAGATGTTTTATTGCATCATTTCTAACATTTATGGTTATCTTTCCAGGTAGAAATAAGTACACCATTGTTGAAGATTAGAAAACAGTCCCAGAATTTTAAAAAATCATGACTATTCCATTTTACATTGTGGAAAACAGGTCAAGCGCCATTGAGTAACTTGTCCTGGGTCACCCAGCAAGGATGTGGCAGGTGATGTCCTTCTGTCTGAGAGCAGAGCTGGTGCTTTTCAGGAGCTTCCCAGTTTCTTCCCTACTGTGGATTCGGAGAATCCGCGTAGGGATGAGAGAAAGCAAAGCATATCTGCCTACAGGACCTTGAGACCGCCCACTTCTTGTCTATCAGATTCTGTGAGTCCGAAGGACACGGCACCCTGACCCTGGCTCCACCTCACCCCGGATCCTTGTCTTGCCTTACCCTGCACTTTGGGAAATGAAAGGCTGCCCTTCTCACGCTGTGTCTTCACTCTTTCGTCTTCTTTTGGGCACAGCTCTGTGCCAACCTTCTGGTTCCCTAATCTCTGGGTCAATCATTTTTTTTCTCTGAGTCTAAGTTTCCTCGCCACCCTCTCCACCTCCAGGACTTCGTGATCATTGTAACTAATGTTAGTTTGTCAACTTGACATACCAGGGAAGAGGAACTCTCAGTTGAGGAATTTCCTCCACCAGATTGGCCTGTGGGCATATCTGCGGAGAAGTCTCCTGACTGCTAGTTGATAAAGAAGGTCCCATCCCACTGTGAGCAGTGCCTTCCCTGAGCAGGTGGGTCTGGGCTATACAAGAAAGGTAGCCAAGCAAGCCTGAAGGAGCCAGTGAGCAGTGTTCCTCCATGGTCTCTGCTTCAGTTTCTGTCTCCAGATTCCTGCTCTGAGTTCCTTCCTTGGCTTCCCTAGGTGATGAACTATCACCTGGAAGTGTAAGATGAGATAAAGTCCTTTTTTTGAAAGTGAAATAAAGTGGCTTTTAGTCATGGCATTTATCACAGCAACAGAAAGCAAACGAGGAGGACCATTAAACAATGCTGGGTAAGAGTTCAAAACAAAGCTTGGTGTACTTGGCATCGCACACCCAGCATTGTAGCAGCGACACCAGCAGGAGATGGTGTGGCTGCTCCTGTGACTATTTTCATGTTCCCTAGCCACACAGTTCCCCATCCGCAGGACCCACCAGACGAGAGCCAGCTGGCCAGTATCTTGAGCTTCCCTCCTCATTGGCAGAGTCCTTCAACAAGAGTATGTGCCCTGCAGGGCTGCCTGCTGCATTGTCAATAAGGTGCAGAAGTGATAGTGAGACTTGGGATAGTGGACAGCAGATAAACAAGGGCCAACCAAGACTCCCAATAGGAGCTTATTTCTTCCTCAGAAATGGAACCTATTTCCTCTCTTGGCTCCCTTCATGCCTACCTCTCCCTCCTTTGCTAACTCTGGGCTCCAGCTGGTCTGGGAGGCAGCTCACCTCTGCCTGCTCATTAACAGATCATTTGCTTAAATACCCATCATCATTACTGCCAATGGCTCCTCCGGGCACCATTGCATCCCAGGAACTGTGGCGGCCATTCTCCTCTGACTGATGGCTCCACACTCGGCTCTGCCACCTGCTAATGACGCCTGGGCTGGCAGCCCAGCCTTGGGGGCAGCAGGACTGGAACGCTGAAGGAGGCCAGTGTTTCTCCTTGTGTGCTCCTCTGACCCTCACAGTCCTGCCAAGGACTTGGCCCTGAGTGGGGATGCCTGTCATCTACCTAAGGAAGAAGGTAGAGAGAGGGATGCACACTGCACTTGTTCTCGAGTGAGTCTCACTTCCTGAAAGCTCAGGTTTGCCCCAGTGCCCATTTTCCAGAAGGAGAAATCGGAGGCTCACAGAACCAGAGTGAACTTTCCAAAGTCAGACAGGCAGGCATGGCACAGCCGGGTTGCAAACTCATGGTAGTCTGAATCCGAGTACCACATTTCTTCTCCCAGCTACAACCATTCGAAGTGAAGGGACCCTGAAGATTCTGCAGAACTGAGGAACGGGAAGTGGAGGGCCAACTGATCAGCTGACTTACATCATCATGGCCGCACTGGCTGTCAAAATGTTTCTTAAATCAGAGAGATATTTTGAAGTTCGCTTATTTGAGAGGAGTTGCACTAATTCTACTTGCTGACTCTTTCATGCCTGCTCAATTCCTTCCACACAGGATGTCCCTCTGGTATATTCCACAAGGAGAACACTCTTCCTAACAATAGTGCCTGACTTTTCTATGCTACACTTGAAGGCTTTCCATGTGTTAAGTTATTGAATATTTGCAATAAGCTTATAAAGAGGTTTTTATTATTTTACCCATTCATAGAAAAGGGATTGGAGGACAGAGAGGATGAATAATCAGCTCAAGGTTACCATAACTACTAAGTTAGAATCCTTATAGGACAAAATGAGAGGTGGGAGGTGAGAGAATTTGTTTGCCCCTCTTCCTCCTCCTCCTCCTCCTTCCTCTCTCTCTCTCTCTCTCTCTCTCTCTTCTTTTGTTATTTATTTATTTATTTTTGACAGGGTTTCACTGTGTAGCCCTGACTCGTCTGTGTAGCTCAACCTGGCCTCAAAGTTATTATTTTTTTGCCTCAGTCTCCAAAGTGCCAGGATTTTTATACTATGTCTAATGACAGGGATACTTCCTTCAGGACACTATTCTTGATCTCCTCATAGAACCTATAATCTAAGCTATAGTAGCAGAAGTCAGGTCAGGGGTCAGAGTGGTATAGGATGAGGCAGGTTTGAAAGAGCCTACAGTCTACATGTGCTCTGTGGTGGGACTGCAGTGCAGGATCCCCTGTGGGGGTGAGAAGAGAGAGCACCTTACTGGGTACATAAAGAACAGTGTCTAAGCCAATTGTTAGGATAGGAAACAGGTTCTATGAAATCCAAAAGGTAGTGACGTTCTGGCAGAGGACTAGAAGCCATTACCAGGGCTCCAGGAACACCTTGATTCTAGACCCAGAATCAAGAGTGCATTCATTGGGAATATTTTGGGCTCTGTGGTGGTTGAATTTCACTGTTGATTTGACTGGGTTTAGAAGCATGTCTGTGAAGGCGGTTCCAGAGACATTTAACTGAGGAGGAAGACCCACCATGAATGTGGTTGTACCACTTCCTGAGCTGGGGTCCTCGACTAGAGAAAAGGAGAAAGCAATCTGAATACCAGCCTTCATCTTTCTGTGCTTCCTGACGGTGGATACAATGTAACCAGACCCCTTTGCTCTCACTGCTAACTTTCTCCACCTTATGAGCCCAAATAAACCCTTCCTTAGTCACATCAATGAGAAAAGTAACTAATTCAGGTATTTCAGGATGATCTGGATGGTCCCTCAAAGCAGGAAGAACAAACTGTTCCCTTCCCCAGCTCTCTGGTAAGTCACCCACACTTCTATTATCACAGTTCTTAGTCAAAGTTTCAAAGTTAACCATGTCATTCTTCAGGTTAAAATATTTTAGTGGCAGCATAAGACTACAGGATAAATCTCAGTTTCTCTAAAACGACCTACAAAGGCCTCCACAGCCCAGCACCATAGACCATCTTCTATAGCTTCTACATCTTCTATACTGTCTGTCCTTGTTTCAACCATACAGCATTCAATTCTTATCGCCACAGGTTTCCTTTCCTCTCATCCTCTGATGTCAGATACTCATGACTCCCTCTGCTTAGAAATTATCCCCACTTCTCTCCTCAGAGGCCCAGCACATACATTCATATCCATTCTGTTTCCTGAAGAACTCTATTTTTTAAAATTATCTATTATTTTCATTTTATGTGTATGAGTATATTGCATGTATGTGAGTGCACCTGTGTCTTGCAATGCCTCAGAGGTCAGAAGAGGGTATTGGATTCCCTGGACCTGGAGTTACAGATGGTTGTTAGCTGCCTTGTGGGTGCTGGGAATCGAACCTGGGTCCTCTGCAAGAGCAGCCAGTGCTCTTAATCGCTGAGTCATCTCTCCAGTCTAAGAACTCTGTTTTTATTTTGGCTACCAAGAGTCATTCACAGCCAACCCACCCCAACCTGAAAGCCAAGCCAAGTTTAAATGCTCTGCTATTTCCTCTTAGCAACCAGTATTTTCCCTATCAAATACTTGCAGACTGGATAGTGGTTGCTTATTGGTCTGTTCTGGATCTCACACTTTCAGCCCCAGGCACTGTCTTCCTCAGCCAGTGTCACCAGCATCTGACACACGCTAAGCAGTCAGTCTGTACTGCTGAATGCCTGGGTGTCCTCCATGGTTTTACTTGGAAGATTGTTTATTTTCTACAGTGACTGGGAGGCTACATCTGACTCATTCCCACAGGGTGGGCCCAGAGCAGACAGAAATACACTTTGACCCCACCTAAAAGCAACACAGGAAATGGAGAACCAGACCACACCTACACTCAGGCTGGAGAATGAAGGTCAGAAAATAAAGCTCAGTAAGGAAAGCCAGTTGGTGCTGGGCTCTGAGTCGGTGTCAGGTGGCATTCAGGAAGGCCACACTAAGTCATCTTACATTTTCAGCAATGGTTACTTAAAGTACAAGCTGAAGACCACTGCTCCCGAGCCTTGTTTAAAGTTGGCAAATAATTGTTATCGAGTGGCTCTTGTGGAAAAATCGAAGCTCCTGGATCTGGAAGTGAAGCAGAATGAGCAGTGTCCCAAAGAGAGAAGGTCCCAAAAGCAAGCGAGGACAGCTAGAGGGAGGAAAGGGAGGAAGTGTCCAGTCACAGGCTGAGATAGGGAGCGGCCAAGAGCTGGAAGGACCCTCTCTTGCTGGTCTACAGGGACCCTCAGCAGGAGATCTCTCTGGAGTACCCATGCCACAGTGATGATCCCAAATGACCAGGGACCCCATCTGAAGCAAGCTATGGACCCAATGCAACTGAAAAGAAGCCCAAGGTGGAGTTCCAGCTCTGTCATTGGCCTAGGTGAGCCTAACAGACATGCCTAAAGGTGAGTCTCCTAGGTGATTCTAAATCCAATCAAGTTGACAGTGAAGGTCAACTATCACAGATCTCTGAACTTCAGTTTACTTCTCAACAAAATGAAGGAGGGCCGAAGATCTGCAGTTACCTAACGCACTCGGTCTAGTATTTAAGAGCCGTCTGTACTCAGTGTCAACTCCATCAGCTTGATCTACTCAACCTCATGAGTCAACAGAGAGATGAGAGTCTGGGCTCTGGAGTCAGATCACATAGCTCTGCCTTGATCCTGCTCTTTGCTCAGGTGGGAGCTTAGGAAACATTCTGGACTTCTCTGTGATTAGTCCAGAGATCAGCACAATGAGAACAGAGCATTTGTATTTAATGGGACTGCTGTTATGATCTTGAATGTCCCTCAAAGGCATATGTACTAAGGCTTGGTCTCCTGGGTGACACTATTGGGAGGCAGCAATGTAGGCCATTGGCATATGCCCTTGAAGGGATGGTGGGATCTCAGCCCTCTCTTTCTTTTGCTTCCTGGTCATAAAGTGAGTGGTTTTTCCTTACCATATGCTCTTGCTATATTATCTTGCCTTGTCACAGGTCCCAAACCATGGAGAACCTCTAGAACTGTGAGCCAAAAATAAAAATGTTCTCTTGTAAGTTAATTACCTGGGGAGTTCTGTCTTAGTGACAGAGAGCTGACCAACATGGGACATTTTCCAATGACCTCTTAAGAGCACTACATGAAACAGTACAGGCAAAGCAGAGGCTGGAACCTGGTGTGCATTTGGGAACTGTTGGCCATTGCCAGTCCGAGTCCTCAACTCTTCCTGAACACCCCTAGGCAGCACTCAACTGACTGGATGGTACCCACCCATGTCAGGAAGGACAACTGGCATTACTCAGTCTATGATACAAATGTTAGCCTCATCCAAAAACCCTTTAGAAAAACACCCAGAGCAATGTTTAACTGTCTGGTCATACTATGTAGCTCAGTCCAGTCGACACTTATAATTCACCATTGCAGGTGGCTCAGCCCATCCACACCCTGACAAACCAATATTATTCTTGGAACACAATTCGCCTTTCTCTGAACTACCCAAGGATTTTAAATTTGTTGTTGCTGGATTTGTTTTAACAGTCTGTCTCAGAATACCTTCACTTTGCAAAATAAAAGCCAGTATATATTAAATATCTACTGTGTTTAACTATGAGGAGGTAGCCTGTATTAATCTCATTACTAAGATGAGGAAACAGAGGGTCAGCAGGCTCAAGAACCTTACTTCAGGCTGGAGAGACGGCTCAGAGGTTAAGAGCACTGGCTGCTCTTGCAGAGGACCTGGGTTCGATGCCCAGCACCTTCATGGCAGCTAACAACTGTCTGTAACTCCAGTTCCAGGGAATCCAAAGCTCTCTTCTGACCTCTGTGAGCACTGCATGGCATGTCTGCACTTACATAAATGCAGGCAAAACTTAGATGTGCTTTGTAAGAGGGGAGCCATGCCCAGCTGGCTGCAAGCACATACTTTTTCTTGTACCAAACTCTCCCCTTGGCTGACATCTAAACAATCCACTCCTATGGGCTTTCTCTTGCCCTCCTGATTGCAAGCTGTTAAAAAGAGAGATTTACACTTTTGTCTCTCTTTCCCTCCTGACCTTGGTTGGCTGGTCCACTATTACCCAAACTAGAGATATATGAAATTATGAATTTTTATTAAATGGCTCTGGTGAAAGGACCTTGTGCCATCTGAGCTCAAGGTAGATTAGTTTAAGCTGCTTTCAGTGCTATACTACTTCCCTTTCCCAGTGTCCACACACCAGCTTGAGTGAGTTGGGGTCAAGAAGCCACCAGCTTCATGGTCACTTGCCTCATATGTACCCTCCTCACTGGTCATTTTCTTCCATGCCCACTGTCATTCCCTCCATCTTTCCCCCTTCTGGAGACATTCAGAGTCCATCTTTCCAGTTCATGCAATGTCTCTGCCTTCTCATTCTAAAGTCTCCCAGGGCTGTTAGATCCTCCTATGTGTAGGACCCTTGACAAAACTACCTCGCCAATTCTAAAGATTGATCTAAATCTTACTTCACCTTAAAGATTGTTTTTGAAAGTAACATGAGCCAGAAGGGATGGATGACCACAAGGAAACAGTTTTCCAGACAGCTGGTCAGTTACTCACAGGAACTCATAGCACTGGTGACAGCATGTACAACTCCCATGCAAGCTCAAACCAGACAAAATCCCAGCATAGACATGAAGTGAGTAAGAAATTCCAACCCAGTCGAAGGAACTTTTGCAACTGATGGCTACAGGGATTGGGGGAGAGTCTCTTACAGGGACAGAACTCTTCGTAGGTTAATCAGGCTTCAGTGGATAGACCCACATTTGGGGACAAAAATCAGACTCTAGAGTCTATAGGCAAACACACACACACACACACACACACATATTTGAGTACATTAGGAGGAGGGCATAAGAGGAGGTATGGATAGAGAAGGGGATCTAAATACCATCTACCATCAAATAATATTGAATGAAAATCTCAAAAATTCTATAAAAAATTTAAAGAGGCAGAATGAAATCTATGTTATTTTCCTACATTAAACACGTCACAGATGACTAAAAGATTTTTTTTTTTATTAAAAGCAAACTAATGCACTAGTCCAAAGACTTTGCACACAGATCAGCTGGGCTGGAGTGGAGGGAGCAAAGCGAGCTAGTGGGTGAAGACAGAATGGAAACATAGACCTTTACATAAAAGCTATACACTTTTAATCTTTATGCTGAATTAGATAGAAAGTGACTGGGGAGATTTGAGACAGCAAGGGGTATGATCTGGGTAGGATTTTAACAAAATCCTCAGCAGGGCTGCTGAATTAGCATATGTTGCTGGAACTCTTTCTCTGGGGAGATGTAAACAATGTCTAATCCCTCCTTATACAGCTCCAATGAGAAACCAAAATATGATTCCACCAAAGTCCATCTTGGGGGGCAGGGCGATGCATTTATTGGGTTTATTTACAGAACACTGGTCAGAAGTTACTTACAGGAGAGTAGGTGACCCCAAAGCAATTGTGCCACTAAAAAGTTTCACTCCAGCATGGATGACAACTTCCCCCAGCTGCATAAATGGAGTCCCTCCTTCAGTTAACCTCCCATGCTCTGTGTACTCTGTCATCTTCTGGTACAAGAAAAATACATGCAATTAGGGCAGAATTACATACAAAGGCACAGCAGCTTGGCTCCCAGGTGAGGGTCCATTGGCTCACACTACTCTCCCTTCTACGAGGGAACATCAACAGTTAGCAAACCTGATCTCAGGGGGCTCATGCAAGTAGTCACAGCTGTTCTGTGATTGGGCCTATTTGCTTGGAGGATAGTGTTCTACAATAGCATAGGCTGTAGAGAAAAAGTTGGGTGCTGGAAAACCAGTGGGGAAAGCCACAGCAGCGACCCAGGGGCAGAATGTGGCAGCCTGGGTGTTCGGTAGATGTGAATGCAACTGGCTGAGACTGACGGTAATGGCAGATAGACCAGAAGAATGAGCCTTGACATCTGGAGGCCTGTCTCAGACAGCACCACAGTTTTACAAACTGGGAACAATAAGGTTTGTTGAAGGTTAATCATAACTGTGTACAAGAGAGAAGAGAGGGTGGGGGAGAGAGAGGAGATAGAGAGATAGGTGAGAGAGAGAGAGAGAGAGAGAGAGAGAGAGAGAGAGAGAGAGAATATGTAAGTAAGAGAGAGACAGATTGAGAATGTCCACAAGGATCCCAGAAGCGTTCTTGGGAAGAAAGGATTAATAGTTAATCTTCTGCATGGAGTAAATGACATAACGAGCATGATGTGGACACATGATTGTGTGGATGGGCACTGGACACATGACTTGGGCATGGCTGTCCTCTTGGCAGGGTGTGTCCAAGGAATGGGATAGAGTGAATTAATTTTAAGAAGAGAGATCATGGGCTAGGGAGATGGCTCAGTTTGTAAAATGCCCACTCTGCAAGGGTTCCATTCTAGGATCCATGTAAAATCTGGTACAACAGTACACACCTGTAATCCTGCTCCTAGGAAGACAGACAGGTAGCATGGGGCTCGCTTTAGGTCCAGTGAGAGACCATGTCCCAAAATATAAAGGGGGAACCAATTGAGGAAGATACCTGATGTCAACTTTTAGCCTCCATGTGCACATACATATGTGTGTGTCTGTGTGTGTGTGTGTCTCTCTCTGTGTATGTGTGTGTATGAACATATACACCTATAAACATACATATGCATGCAAAAAGAAGAGAAAGGAAGGAACCGCCCTCATGCCAGGAGAATGGGCTGAGCAGATCTCATAGTCTGGTGGGCCATCTTCCTGGCCCTGTGAAGACACATCATGAATGGGGCAGAGTCTGTACTATAATCCGGGGAGACCTTGTAGCAGGATCCACTCAGCCGGGATTTCAAGCTCAGCAGGCAGTGAGATTACATCCCAGCAGGGGATGGAATGTTTAGCCCCAGAATGTTGGATTGCCTGCATATTTTTAAGGACAACCAGCCTCCATGTCTGCCCCTCCCCTGATGCTGAAAGAGGAACACAGATCATGAAACAAATCTCACTCTCCACCCTGCCGAGCACGGTCGAGTAGCAGAGCTGTCAGGAGAGATGCTTGGCAGAACGCATCCATCAGCTTGGATGATATAATTTGCACTATCTCTGCAAACTTTCCCTAACTCTTTCCTAAAAATAGTGCTACGATTAGAAACTGACACAACTTCTGTAGGAGAAGGTGTGAACAGTTGTGAAGTGCTCCGTAAGGGAAGACGCAGGTGAGACCCCAGCAGATCGTCAAATGCCAAATGATAACTATAATGTATGGTAATTGGTTATTATTAAAATAGTCTATTGCTTATCACACAGTAGCTAAATGGCCTTTCAGTTGCTCTATAATTACCCAGTGATGGGTAATCTGTTTTCTTCTTTGGGAGCTGCGTACCCAGGGTATCAGAACAGTGCCTGTCACAACACGGAAGACAGCAGGATAAGGGAAGGGTTTCTGCCAAATGGGACCTCATTGGGCTTGTTCCCAAGCAAGGTGGAATGCTGTGCGAGGTCCCCAGAGGGCAGGGAGTAGAGAACGAGGTTCAGACTATGCAAGTCTTCTCCTGCATCTTACCTGTTCACAAAGCTGTCTCTTCAGATGTTTTCTAAGATTTCTGCCCCCGGTAGAAGGTCATGTTTGTGTGCTGTGAGGGCTGGGTGAGGGGCACAGGACCTTTCCTCTACTCTCTCATGTAAGCCAGTAAGTTCAGAATTCACAGGAGGAGGTTACAAATGTCTACAGAGATAAAAAGGAAGATATTTGATTTTAGGAGGCCTAAATCAGGGAGGGCAGGGGTATCCAAGAGGAAGACACAGCTCTGACAACATGAGATGACACAGGAAGAAGGCCAAAGTCTCCCATGAAATGCAAGGGACACAACAGTGGCGGGCCTGATCTCAGATGGGAAAGAGATTCGGGAAGGAAGGACTGTGTCCAGAGTCACATGCTATGGGCATGCCCTAACTTTGAGGACAGTTCTGATCTTCAAAATCATCTGGCCAGGCTTGAACTTGTCCAAAGATCTGTGCTGAGGCTGGGAGACCTGGAGGCGAGGGAACAAAGGGCTCCTTCCCTACCTCTCCTGGGCTTCTGACTGGTTGCATCCCAGGCCTAGGACACGATGAAAGAAGAGAACTGTTTTGCAGGAAGAACAAGACGCTCCAAGGTCCAGGTTGGGGCAGGATGCAAAGAAGCCGCGGTGGATGCTGGGCTGCTTCCCTTTTCCTGTGTGGGTAGCAGGCACTGTTGGAGTGGACTCCAACATCAGCAAATGGGTCTTGTGTAAATCTGGAAAAAAACATTCATGAAAAGGTTATGTCACCCCCTCCTCCGGCTGCCTTTATATATAATCAAGGTTGTTTTATCCTGACCCAGGTAACCCCAGAGTCTCACACATTCTAGGTGCCTGATGAATATTTGCTGAACAACTTTATGGATGAACAGAACGGCATGTGTGTGCAGCATCACAGAAAATCCATTTCTATTTATGTGGTTTGAGAGTTTTAACATCTGAATTTCATCACTCCCTGGGAGGAGTTATGCTAGGACATTCCAGGAAGGGCAGAGCTGGGTCTCCATGGAACCGGACAGTGTGTGTGTGTTATTCTATTGCACCGAGTCTTGGCATCTACCACCCTGCTTCAATCTTCTCTGCAAGGCAACCCCAGTGGTTACAAAACACCTGCCATGGAATAGATGCTCAGAAAACGTGTGCCGAATGCATGTACACATGCTGTGTTCTTAACTGTGAGAACATAGGTAGAGGATTTGGGGCTGGCCGGGAGGAGGATGCAGCACTCTGATTCTCCTTTCCAACAAAACCCTAATTAATAATTTAGAGAAACTTTTCTTTGCTTATGCATTAGATACTTTTCTTATTGCTGTGCCCAGATGCTTGACAAAAACAATGTAAGGAAAGAGGGGCTACAGTCCGTCATGAAAGGGAGGGAAGTTACAGAGTGCGAGGCACCTTGCTCACACCACTGTGGGCCAGGAAGCAGTGGGGCTGATGCATCTTTTCCCATTTTCATTCAGTCCAAGATCCTAGCTCAGGAGATAATGCTGGTGACATTCAGGGTGGAAATCCTGAATCCTATCTAGAACCATCCCCACAGGCAACCCAAAGGCATGCCTAAGTGCCCTAGGCACTTCCCATCAATCTACTCAAGTTCCCATCTAATCAAGTTGACAGTGGAAATGAACTATCACATTCTATATTTGCCTTCTTGGTGGAAAGATCAGTGCAGATGCCTGCTGTCTGTCATGGACAGTCAAGCTTTTTAGGTTCTCCTGGAATCAGTGTCAACTCAGAACCAGTATCCAATAGGCCACGGAAAGTCTGATTATTTCCTTCCCCCAATGTACAGTTACTCCAGTAAAAGGCCGCAGGTCCCTCTGGGGAAGGATGGGTGAGAGGCGAACAGCATAACTGTTTGGTACTGTGACAAGGTCCTTCCTCAAGGGCACACGGCCTTCCCTTCATTCAAGGGGTTCTGGGTCTGTAAACTGTCTCAAGTCTGGAAATTGCTTGATTGAGGGAGATTCTCTATTGCTATGATCCAATACTGACTTCCATCATTCGTCCTAGAGTTTTTCTGCTTATACAGATCAAATAAAAACTTAGTAGGCTTCTTATGTATGTGGTCCCTGGAAACACCATGATTGATCAGCCAGTACCACAGGTCCATTCGAGTCATGCCATTGTAGGTATTGTTTTGCCTTTGCCACCCATTACGATAAGTACGCTCACCTTGTCTTTGGTAATTCATTGCTGCCACCTGACCCCTACTCCAAGGTCCTATTACACCTATTATATTTACATTTAATTTATGCAATTGAGCAGCAGCATCTCCAACTGTAAGATTCGGCATAAGGAAAAAAGCAAAAACAAAGCTCCTCAAACGTTCTGGTGTCTCTCTCAGTACTTTCCATCTTATAAAATCAGTAAAAGGCATGTCCTCTGGGCCCTCCCATTGTGGAGGATTTGGTGTTGCACTGCGAATCCACTCGAGCATACCAATTTGCCTGAGCCTTACAATCTCTTCATCAACACTAAGCCAAAGGAGATACTAATCAAGTATCTCCAGTTCTCTGTCAGTAGGCCATCTTTTGATAAATTCCTCAGCCAACCAATCAAATAATCTTTTAAGACCTTTTTTTTAACTGCACAAGCTTCCATATTAATCCTAGAATCTCTAGTCAGGGGGCCCATGTCAATAAACTCAGCTTGATCCAATTTTATGTTCCTTCCACCATTATGCCATACCCTTAAAATCCATTCTCAGACATATTCATTAGATTTCTGTTTAAAAGAATTAGCAAATTTACTAAGTTCCTTAGTGGTGTA